>NW_022438371.1:0-15351 GCF_009761245.1 Sapajus apella
AGCTGCCCCAGGCTTCTGGGCTTCTGCACCACTGTTGCTTCTACAAGTCCCGGGGACGGAACCTGGTGACAATGACCACGGCTCCCCATGGTCTACAGTCAGGGGACCGGGCCACCTGGTTTGGCCTCTACTACAACATCTCAGGGGCTGGGATCTTCCTCCACCATGTGGGCTTGGAGCTGCTGGTGGACCACAAGGCCCTGGACCCTGCCCGCTGGAGCATCCAGAAGGTGTTCTATCAAGGCCGCTACTATGACAGCCTGGCCCAGCTGGAGGCCCAGTTTGAGGCCGGCCTGGTGAACGTGGTGCTGATCCCAGACAATGGCACAGGTGGGTCCTGGTCCCTGAAGTCCCCTGTGCCCCCGGGTCCGGCTCCCCCTCTGCAGTTCTATCCCCAGGGTCCCCGCTTCAGTGTCCAGGAAAGTCGAGTGACCTCCTCACTGTGGACTTTCTCCTTTGGCCTCGGAGCATACAGTGGCCCAAGGATCTTTGACGTTCGCTTCCAGGGAGAACGACTAGCTTATGAGATCAGCCTCCAAGAGGCCTTGGTCATCTATGGTGGAAATTCCCCAGCAGCAATGGTGACCCGCTATGTGGATGGAAGCTTTGGCATGGGCAAGTACTCCACGTCCCTGACCCGTGGGGTGGACTGCCCCTACCTGGCCACCTACGTGGACTGGCACTTCCTTTTGGAGTCCCAGACCCCCAGGACAATACGCGATGCCTTTTGTGTGTTTGAGCAAAACCAGGGCCTCCCCCTGCGGCGGCACCACTCAAATCTCTACTCCTACTACTTTGGGGGCCTTGCGGAAACGGTGCTGGTCGTCAGATCTGTGTCCACTATGCTCAACTATGACTATGTGTGGGATATGGTCTTCCACCCCAGTGGGGCCATAGAAATCAGATTCCATACCACAGGCTACATCAGCTCAGCATTCCTCTTTGGTGCTACTGGGAAGTATGGGAACCAAGTTGCAGAGCACACCCTGGGCACGGTCCACACCCATAGCGCCCACTTCAAAGTGGATCTGGATGTAGCAGGTAAGGCATTTTGGTGGGGAGAAGGCTTCTGGAAGAAGGGCTGGAAAGTTGGTTCCATTTGCTCTGGGTTTTATATATATTATCCCAGAAAGAAAGATGTGGATTTTTATGCTTCCCCGTTTGCTGGATGAGAAAGAGTTAGCTGCTGAGTTTTATTTGGATCTTAGCTCACTGCCTGGGTGCAAAGCTGCAGCCTTCCTGCACGTGACCTCATCAGAAGATCTTGGGAAATGGCCAAGCTGAGGGAGGAGGCAGGAAGAGGGTCCCCATTGCCCTCTTCCCTCCCTTGTACTGATCTGGGCTCTGCTGCTGGGAGGCAGCCCGCTGCTTCTCAGCTTGTTTCTGTGTCTGGCCTGTGGTGCTGGTGTGTTGGAGGATCTCTTTGCATTCTACCAAGTCCCTGGCATGTGCAGGTCAGACATGGAACATTCTAGGTTGTACATTTCCTTTGGAGATGGACCCTCCTCCTTTCTGATTTTCCTTCTTTCTCTGGGCACAATTCACTTAAGTGTGAGGGGTCGCATGGATCCTGTGGAGCATTCCAGATAGATTCTGGAGTCTGGTCACAGAGACAGGCAAGGCTACATGATGGCTTGGAGTCTTCATCTTTGTCTTTTCACTGTCCTTCCCCACATTGAGTCCATCATCAGGTTTTTTTTTTTTTTTTTTTTTTTTTCCCTGTTTTGCACCTGCAATATCTCGCCGGGTCACACTGCCATGCCCTGCATGTCCTCTCTCTGCTGTTTCCACTCTTATTGCTCTCAGATCCAAAAGCCACTCTGCACCCAGAGGGCCTCCCATGCACACCAGCCTACCCTACACTCAGTTCTCACTTTCCTCATTGCCTGTGGGATCCTGTCCACAGAACCCCCTCAACGCTCTGTCCTCCACAGCGCAGCTCCAACCTGCCTGGCCATGCTCCGCACAGCTGCACCACGATACTCCACGTCCCTGGACATGTTACAGTCAGGCATCCTCGTTTTTGCTTATGCTTTGTTTCTCCTTAGAATGTTTCCATGTCATCTCTTTTGGTAATGTCCTTTAAGGCCAGGCTAAAAAGTGGCCCAGAAGGGCCCCCTTTTCCTGCCTGCACCTGTATTCCTGTGACCCAGAAGCTGCCTAGGCCATGTTCCTCTCACAGGACAGGCCAGTCAGTGGTTTGCCTGTCTGCGTGGAAAGCGAGAGGGTAAGGATGATGCTCATTCATCTCTGTCTCCAGGGGCGAGTACAGTCCTCTCTGCTAACGAATGCTGAAAGAATGAATGAGTGAAATTGAATGAAATCCCTGATGAAATATTTTAATTTATAGGTCAACAGCTTTGGCTGAAGGATTGCAGGTATCTTGGGGAGAGGGAAGAGAAGCAGGGCACACTCAGTTCTGACCTGCTCTTTGGCCCCCACTCTGAAGCCAGGTGGGGGCAGAGTCCAGAGGAGCAAGGGCAGTTGCATGACAGGCCCTCCCCCATGCTACCCCGAGCAGGACTGGAGAACTGGGTCTGGGCCGAGGATATGGCCTTTGTCCCCATGGCTGTGCCCTGGAGCCCTGAGCACCAGATGCAGAGGCTGCAGGTGACCCGGAAGCTGCTGGAGACAGAGGAGCAGGCCACCTTCCCAGTGGGAGGCGCCATCCCTCGCTACCTGTACCTGGCCAGCAACCACAGCAACAAGTGGGGTCACCCTCGGGGCTACCGAATCCAGATGATCAGCTTTTCTGGGGAGCCGCTGCCACAGAACAGCTCCATGGAGAGAGGCTTCAGCTGGGAGAGGTGAGTGGTCGGTGGTCAGAAAGGAGGGGGACGATGAGAGTGGGAAAGGAGCGTTGGAGGACACTCAGCTCGCACTGTATGTGAAGGGAGAGATCTCTCAGGAAGGCTTTTCCTTTTTTTTTTTTTTTTTTATTAAGACGGAGTCTTGCTCTGTTGCCCAGGCTAGAGTGCAGTGGTACAGTCTTACTGCAACCTTCACCTCCCAGGTTCAAGCGATTCTCCTTCCTCAGCTTCCCTAGTAGCTGGGATTACAGGCGCACACCACCACGCCTGGCTAATTTTTGTATTTTTAGTAAAGACAGGGTTTCACCAGTCTTTACTAAAAATACAAATATTAGACAGGCGTGGTGGTGTGCCAGGCTGGTCTTGAACTTCTGACCTCGTGATCCACCCGCCTCAGCCTCCCAAAGTGCCGGGATTACAGGTGTGAGCCACCACACCTGACCAAAGGCTTTTCTAGTTATCCAAAGGCACCATGGTGGGCACGTTTTCCCCTTGAAGGCTAATGCCCAGGAGTGAGAACTCTTCTGTTTTGGGTGTGAGAGGTGTTATGCTGTGAAATGGCTGGGGATAAACAGGAGGACCCGACCCCTCTTAGGATGTCGTCGGGGATTCTGTAGCACCGAGTCAGTTGTGTGAATGCAATTGGGGAAGCTGAGCTCTGAGCACTCAGCTCCCTCTCATCATAATCAGACAGCAGGATGGGGTCAATGGCCATGGAGGCCTGACCAGTACCTCCCTAGGTGCCAGCTGGCTGTGACCCAGCGGAAGGAGGAGGAGCCCAGTAGCAGCAGCATCTTCAATCAGAATGACCCTTGGGCCCCCACTGTGGATTTCAATGACTTCATCAACAATGAGACCATTGCTGGAAAGGTCAGCTGGCGGGGGTGGGGGGCACGGGAGGAGCCTTACTTTCTCTTGGGAGGGTCCCTGAAAACCACCTGCTGTCCTCAGGGGTGGTGCTGTCTCCCGCCTTCTGCACTACAGGGGATCTGATTGTTATCCTTTGAGGGAATCTTCCTGAGCTGGGTGTCCATATGCAAACACTGAATGAGGCCCTGGGCCTGAGATCCTAGAGCCCTTGTAGTTCCAGTTTCATGGACTGAATCCTTTCCAGGCTCCAGGACTCAAGGAGGGATGGAAGTTACCAGGGAAAATGACATCTCCTGTATCTGAAGCTTCTCTCATTCCTGACTTGATGACTTTCACAATGTTGGCCTGTTTCTGCCTCCCAGCCATGGTTCTCACTCCTCCACCCTTCTTCCCTCAGTTGTGGGGAACTCTTAGAGAGTTAGGGGAAGAGGAGCTGAAGCAGCCTGTGGGTTTCACCCTCTGGCGGTAGGTAGGCAGAGGGCAATATAATGGGAAATGTCAGAGCTGGAGGCTGCAGGCCAGGGACAAGAAGGCGGGTGTCCCTAATATGAAATGGACTGCTTATGCTTTGACTTCTATCCAGTGGGAAAAAATGTTTAAAGACTCCAGATTCCTTGGTAGCTGAATCCCTATCAGGAAATGTCCTCAGCAAAGCCAGGCCTCGTGACCCTCTTCCTTCACCCCTGCTAGGACTTGGTGGCCTGGGTGACAGCTGGTTTTCTGCACATCCCACATGCAGAGGACATTCCTAACACGGTGACTGTGGGGAACGGCGTGGGCTTCTTCCTCCAACCCTACAACTTCTTTGATGAAGACCCCTCCTTCTACTCTGCCGACTCCATCTACTTCCGAGAGGACCAGGATGCCGGGGCCTGTGAGGTCAACCCCCTGGCTTGCCTGCCCCAGGCTGCTGCCTGTGCCCCTGACCTCCCTGCCTTCTCCCATGGGGGCTTCTCTCACAACTAGGCAGTCCCTGGGATGGGGCACGTGGCCAAGGGCTCCAGGGCCAGGGCATGAGGGATGGGGAGCAGCTGGGCACTGGGCCGGCAGCCTTGTTTCCTCTCCCCTGCACCAGGACTCTTTCTTCTACTGCCCTCCCTCACATCCCTTGTGGATGCCAGCTGTGCTGAGTTCCCATCTAGAGAGGTGAGGCATGGCCCAGCCTGGAGCCTGGAGCTGTGGCCAAGGGCTTCCCTAGATAGTTCCCTTTTTTGCTGTCTGTCTTTTCCAAATCTTTTTAGGCCATTTCCAAGGACTCTAAAAGGGGATGATTCCCTGGAGACCCCATGGTAGGGTTACCAGTCCTGCAAGTCCATAGCTGAGCTGGAAGGGATGCTTCTGCTCACATTCCCTCTCATCCAGGTTCCTTCTCTTCCTCCCTCTTACCTGCGTCCTCCGTCTCCTGTTCCTGCCTTCTCTTCCATCCTGCAATTTCTCCTGAAGCCTGACAGGATATCCCTACTTCCCAGCGCCGGGTGCTCCCCCAGCCCTCAGTTGCTAATCAACTTGAGTCTCCTCTCCAGCCCTGTGGAAGTCTCAAAGATGCAATGGGACACCTAACTGGAGTGGCCAATACTTGTGTGTCCCTTGTGTCTGTTGCTTATTGGGAGTAGGAGTTGCTCCCATCTCTGTCCTGGGGCAGGGCGTGCTTCAGGACAGCTCCCTCTGCACATTTGTGTCTGCCTGCCTTGTGCTCTCTAGAGGAGGATGGTCATCGTGACAGAAGCAGCTTAAGTTAGAATTTCAAGTGGTTTTGTGGGTTCAATGATAATGAAGAATAGTCATTTTGTGCCCGGGCTCTGTATTCTGCAACAGCCTGTTTGGGAGGCTGGAAACCAAGGGTGGGCATCAAAGGTGAGAAGCCAAAGCCCCTAGAACTCCAGCCACCCAGCCAGGGGCTGTCCAGTCACATTCAGGCATGCAAATGAGCTGGGCTCTGGGTGGTGGCAGGGGGCGGCCTGGCCTAATGGGAAGGGGTCTGGCCTGGTCCATGCTTGGGCTCCCCTCATCACTGCTATCCCTCCTGAGGTCTGGATTAGGGATGGGGACAAAGAAATAGAGTTGAGAAACAACAGAAACGTTTTTCCCTAAAGGATTGGTTAAATCAATTCTCATACAGCCTTACAATACTATGCAGCTAAAAAATAATTGTATGTCTTTATATACTAATATATAATAATCTTCAAGTGAAAAAAGCAAGACACAGAAATGTGTATAGCACACTTCCCATTTGTGTTTTAGAAAGGAGGAGGATGTAAATACATGTTTGCTTATGTACATCTATTCATTCAGAAGAAATGGATAACACTGATTACTTCTGGGAGGGGAACCAGGAGGTTGGGGGCAGGGGATGGAAGGCTCTTAGCACTTATGCCCTTTTGTACATTTTGAATTTTGAAACGTGACTGTATTATCTATTCAAAATAAACAATAAATGGGCCCAAACAAGAACTGACTTTTTCTTTTTCTTTTTTTTTTGAGACAGAGTTTCACTCGTATTGCCCAGGCTGGAGTGCCATGGCACGATCACGGCTCACCACAACCTCCTGGGTTCAAGCAATTCTCCTGCCTCAGCCTCCCGAGTAGCTGGAATTACAGGTGTGCGCCATCATGCCCAGCTAATTTTTGTATTTTTAGTAGAGACAGGATTACACCATGTTGATCAGGATGGTCTCAATCTCTAGACCTTGTGATCCACCCGCCTCGGCCTCCCAAGACTTTTTTTTTAATTACATTTTTTTTTGAAGCAGGTTGTGGGTAGGGTAAAGTGGGTTAAGGAATGGGATCAGGGATGAAATTTTCTCAAGTTCCTGAGAGCCAGAGAAGCAAGTGTGGCCTCTAGTAACTCCTTTTGCCTTCTCATGCTTGTACATTTTTTTTTTTCTGAGATAAGAGTCTTGCTCTGTTGCCCAGGCTGGAGTGCAATGGCGCAATCTCGGCACACTGCAACCTCCGCCTCCCAGGTTCAAGCAATTCTCCTGCCTTAAGCTCCTGAGTAGCTGGGATTACAGGCATGCACCACCATGCCCAGCTAATTTTGTATTTTTAGTAGAGATGGGGTTTCACTATGTTGGCCAGGTTGGTCTTGAACTCCTGACCTCAGGTGATCTGCCCGCCTCAGCCTCCCAAAGTGTTGGGATTACAGGTGTAAGCCACCATGCCTGGGCTGAACTTCTCCTTTCAATGCATATACTGTTGTCCCCACCTCCTTACAGCTCCTTCTAATGGCTACTTGCATCATCGTCAGTGCTGGGGGAGGGGGAGCAAAGAAATTCAGATATCCACCCCCACCCACTCAGCATCTTGTTCACTTGAATTTAGTTGCCTTGAACCCCATCTCCAGACCAAAGATCATGAGTATATGTGATGTGTGTGTAATTGTGTATCAACTGTCACACACTTTTATATGAAAACGTGACCTGTTGTGTCTGCCTCCTTACATCTCAGCATGGTGATGATGCCACCTGCTCCAGGCCCCAGATGAGGGGAGGCGGAATGGACATCTAGATTCTTAGAGCATCAGTTAAACTCAAGTCAGGAGGGCCACAAGGTGAACCCTCAGCCCCATGCCCCAATTCAGTCTCTTCCTTAGACCACAGAATTTGTCTGGAGTCTTGGCCTCAGACTTGTGGTCAATTGTCTAGGAGTGATTACTGGATGAGGATGGCAGGTTCTGAAGGAACTGGTGCCACCAAGGCTCAGATCTTTAGGACCTGGGACCCAGTGGCCTGAGATGGAGCTCAAGAAGGGAATCCCTGAGGCTTGGGTCACAGGGCTTGACTAGGACTTCTCCAGGAATGTGGACATGGCAACCCCCCGTAAGGACATCAGATGTGGCCACTTTCCTCACCTCTTTTGTTTTTGAGATGGAGTTTCACTCTTGTCTCCCAGGCTGAAGTGCAATGGCACAATCTCGGCTCACTGCAACCTCCGTTTTCCAGGTTCAAGCGAGTCTCCTGCCTCAGCCTCCCAAGTAGCTGGGATTAGAGGCGCATGCCACCACACCCAGCTAATTTTGTATTTTTAGTAGACATGGGGTTTCTCCATGTTGGTCAGGCTGGTCTTGAACTCCTGAGCTCAGGCAATCTGCCCACCTCGCCCTCCCAAAGTGCTGGGATTACAGACGTATACCACCACGCCCATCTAATTTTTGTATCTTTTGTAGAGACAGGGTTTCACCATGTTGGCCAGGCTGGTCTCGAACTCCCGACCTCAGGTGATCCACCTGCCTCAGCCTCCCAAAGTGCTGAGATTACAGGCATGAGCCACCTTGCCTGGCCTTATTTTTTTTAATATTAGATAGCCAGCTCTATGACCTTGGAAATTAAACTCCAGGCATGTTTGTTGAGGGTGCTCATCTTTAGGGTTAGGTCAGACTCTGGAATCTGGGACTTTCCAGGACTCTCCGCTAGTCTTCACTGGACAATGATCACTGCTGTTAAACTCACTTTGCACTGCCCTTGCCAAGCCTTGCCAAGGTGAAGACAGAGGAGGGGCCTGGGCATGAGTTCCTCTCTGAGGCTGTCACTTCCCTAAGGCCTTGCTTGGGTGGGAGAGTGGGCTCTAGCCTCTCTCCCTCACACACACACACACACACACACACACTCCCTACTTGTGAATCTCACAAAACTCCCCGAAGACCTGCCCTCTGTAGGGTACCTCTCAAAAATGTTTCTGCTTCCCACGTTGATCCAGGGAGCTGTCATCTGTAATCCAAGCATTTAGGGAGGCTGCAGCACAAGAGCCCAGGAATTTGAGACTGCCGTGAACTGTGTGATGACACCACTGCACTCCATGCACTCTAGCCTGGGTGACATGGCAAGACCATGTCTCAAAAAAAAAAAAAAAAAAGTCTTTTTAAAATAGCTTTTTCATGAAGAGCTTCTACAGAACATGAAAACCAGCTCAGCAAGAGAAAATGTGGTTCTTGGTTTCCCTGAGGACGAGGAGGGCTCGCCTGACTGGAGAGGGGAATTATTATGTTAAAATTCCATCCTGGGGGAAAGGGAAACCATACTTTTCTCACAGCCTTGAAATGAACCCCACCACTGCTACAGCTTTAAAGAATAAGAGAAAGAGGCTGGGCGCAGTGGCTCACACCTGTAATCTCAGCATTTTGGGAGGCCGAGGCTGGAGGCTGTAATTACGAGGTCAGGAGACCAGCCTGGTCAACATGGTGAAACCCCGTCTCTAATAAAAATACAAAAATTAGCCTAGGGTATGGTGGCATGCACCTGTAGTCCCAGCTACTCTGAAGGCTGAGGCAGGAGAATTGCTTGAACCCGGGAGGTGGAGGTTGCAGTGAGCCGAGATTGTACCACTGCACTCCAGCCTGGGCAGCAGAGTAAAACTGTCTTGAAAAAAAAAGAAGGAGAGAAAGAGGAAAAAAAGAAAGAGAAAAGAAAAGAAAGAGAAAGAACGAACAAGAGACAGAAAAACCAGGCAAGTTTTCTTATCAAAATATATCAAAGTTTCTTTATCAAACTACATCCAATGGCATAAACATTACTGGATAGCCTGACCCTTCTGGTGTTGATTTATCTGGTTAAACTCTCCAGGTTTCCAGGTGTCTGTCTCACTGCCTTCCTGCAACCACAACCTTGCTGAAAACATGCGCCACACAAGACTTGATGATCTTACCTCCTCTGCCCACTCCCATCCTCATCCCCAACTCCCACCAAAGAGGCTGATCCTTGGCTGCTCCTGGCTTGTGCTGAACTGTTCCAGGCTCCCGTGTCTTTGCTGGAACATCCCCTTCCCCTTCTTTGCCAGGCGAATGCATCAGCTTCAAGGTCAGCTCGTGTAGTGGGGAGACCCCATAAGTGGCAAGGCAGGAGCCAGAAGCCTCAGCCTATTTCCATATAAATAATGAAGAAGAGAGATCCAAGATGGCTGATCACAGCTCAGGATTGTAGCTCCCAGTGAAAGCGCAGAGAACCAGAGGACGCCACACTTTCAGACGAATTTTTGTTGCTCACGCACCAGGAGATTCCCAGTGGAGGAGCCCCACGGGTCGCCAGCACGACTCCTGTGGCCGGCGAGGCGGTTTTGCTGCTGCCTTGGTGTGGCAGTTCTTGGTGCAGACTCAGAAAAGCACCATCAGTCATAATGCCGCTGTTTTGGCCGGGGCAGTGGGTTGCTCAGATTTTAGCGCTGGGAATCAACAAGTTGGACGTCCACTCAGAAACCCAGTTATAAAGACGGTAATTATAAAGACCACGGATGGATAAATCTATAAAGAAGGGAAGAAAACCCAAAATCAGAACGCCTCTCCCTCTACAGGGGATCACAGTTCCTCATCAGCAACAGAACAAGGCCTGATGGAGAACGAGTGTGTTCCGTTAACAGAAGCAGCCTTCAAAACGTGGATGATAAGAAACTTCTGTGAATTAAAAGAACTTGTTCTAACCCAATGCAAAGAAACTAAGAACTTTGAAAAAAGGTTTGACTAAATGTTAACAAGAATACACAATTTAGAGAGGAATATAAGTGAATTAATGGAGCTGAAAAACACAACACAAGAACTTCACGAACTATGCGCAAGTTTTAACAGCCAAATTGATCAAGCAGAAGAAAAGATATCAGAGGTCGAAGACCAACTTAATGAAATAAAATGTGAAGACAAGATTAGAGAAAAAGATAAAAAGGAATGAGCAAAGTCTCCAAGAAATATGGGACTATGTGAAAAGACCTAATCTACGCTTGATAGGTGTACCTGAATGTGATGAAGAGAATCAATCCAAGCTGGAAAATACGCTTCAGGATATTATTCAGGAAAATTTTCCCAACCTAGCAAGGCAGGACAATATTCAACTCCAGGTAATACAGAGAACACCACAAAGATATTTCTCAAGAAGACCAACCTCAAGGCACATAATCGCCAGATTCACCAGGGTTGAAATGAAGGAGAAAATACTGAGGGCAGCCAGAGAGAAAGGTCAGGTTACCCATAAAGGGAAGCCTATCAGACTCACAGCAGATCTCTCAGCAGAAACCCTACAAGCCAGAAGAGAGTGGGGGCCAATATTCAACATCCTTAAAGAAAAGAACTTTCAACGCAGAATTTTACATCCAGCCAAACTAAGTTTCATAAGCGAAGGAAAAATAAAATCTTTTGTGAACAAGCAAGCACTCAGAGACTTCATCACCACCAGGCCTGCTTTACAAGAGCTTCTGAAAGAACCACTACACATAGAAAGGAACAACCAGTATCAGCCTTTCTAAAAAATACCAAAAAGTAAAGAGCATCAACATAATCAAGAATTTACATCAACTAATAGGCAAAACAGCCAGCTAACATTAAATGGCAGTATTAAACTCACATATATTATTATTCTTAATTTAAATCGACTAAATCCCCCAATCCAAAGACACAGACCAGCAAAAAAAGCCAAAACCCATCAGTATGCTGCATCCAGACCCATCTCACATGCAAGGATACACAAAGACTCAAAACAAAGGGATGGAGAAAGATTTACCAACCAAATGGAGAGCAAAAATAAATAAATAAATAAATAACAGGAGTTGCTTTAAAGCAACAAAGATCAAAAGAAGCAAAGAAGGATATTACATAATGATAAAAGGATCAATGCAACAAGAAGAGCTAAAGATCCTAAATATATACGCACCCAATACAGGAGTACCCAGATACATAAGACTTATAAAGAGACTTAGACTCCCACACAATAATAGTGGGAGACTTCAACATCAATATTAGACAGATCAATGAGACAGAAAATTAACAACGATATCCAGGATTTGAACTCAGATCCGGAACAAGTAAACTTAATTAACATTTATAGAACTCTCCACTTTAAATACACAAAATATACACTCTCATCAGTACCACATCACATCTATTTTTTGTTTGTTTGTTTGTTTGTTTTTGAGACGGAGTTTCGCTCTTGTTACCCAGGCTGGAGTGCAATGGCGCGATCTCGGCTCACCGCAACCTCCGCCTCCCGGGTTCAGGCAATTCTCCTGCCCCAGCCTCCTGAGCCGCTGGGATTACAGGCACGCGCCACCATGCCCAGCTAATTTTTTGTATTTTTAGTAGAGACGGGGTTTCACCATGTTGACCAGGATGATCTCGATCTCTTGACCTCGTGATCCACCCGCCTCGGTCTCCCATAGTGCTGGGATTACAGGCTTGAGCCACTGCGCCCGGCCCACATCACATCTATTTACAGGTTTCAATGAAATATTGGTTGGCTGCTTGTTTGTTATTTTCTTCCCTCATTTTTTTTTTCATGTCTCTATTTTTAAGCACAATTATAGGCATACCCATTTTTAGACTGCATTCTAGCCCGGGCAATAAAGCAACACCCCCGTTCTCTCTCCCTCTTCCTCTTTCTCTTTCTTCCTCTCCTTCATTCTTTTTTCTTTCTTTCTTTCTTCTTTTTTTTTTAGAAAAAAAAAATATATTTATTATCCATTAAAAAAAAAATGAAGAAGAAAGTAACTAGAAACATAACCGTAGTAGTAATTAGTTATTCATAGGAGATCTTAGTTATTCATAGGTGATCTAATTCTTTTACTAATGCCTCTCAGGTCAGAAATGTGAACCTGGGGTGACATTGTGAAAGAAATGACCCTAAGGCAAGACGCTTTAAGCCCTGTCACGCCCGTGGAAGGGGTGCTGGAGGGCGCCTTGGCTGTGTGGCAGCTCCAGCGCTGGGAGAGCGCCTGTAGTTTAACCAGCTAGGGAAGGTGACGTCCAAGATGGCCGAGACATCTCCTTCCTCATGAGAGTTAGGAGAAAACTCCGATTCTCTGAGCTCTTGCGGTAGGCCTGATGGCTGTCAAGGAAACCCACAGACACCCAGGGGCTTAACTGTCTCTATGTGATGCCGTGCTTCAGTGGTCATGTTCCATGTCCACTCTCACATTCCGCTTCCGCACCTGGTTCCTTTTTTCTTAAAAGGGTTAATCAGTAAAAGTAATATAAATCTTAATGTCTTTGTTCTTTCTTGACAAGTATGGAAAAGAGCTGATGCATTATGCTCTTCACCTCATCTTGGCTACCGGAAAGTCTTAGGCCCCTACCTAAATGACACCTGATGTATTTGACCCTATCACTGACCACCAATGCCACGCCCTACCTACCCTGCCCCCAGCTTTGTACTCAATAAAAGTCACAGTATGCGGACAGTCGGGGCCACAGCCGGACTCCGAACTTTGGTTGGCAGTAAACTCCTGGGCCCAAACTCTCTTTTCTGTGTCTCTGTGTCTTGTGTCTTTTATTTCTACAGTCTCTCCTCTCCACACCAGCAGAGAGGGGCTCGCAGAACCCTGCAGGGCTGGACCCCACAGGCTGAAGCGTCTCTTCCTGAGAAGTCTCCCTAGATGTGTCTAGTTTGGAGAGGATTCTTCCCCAGGTACATGAGGGAAGCACATCCCCCTTCTGAAACCCTCAGTCTCTTCCATTTCCCGTCGGGACCTGGCTGCACAGATGACAGTGGCTTTCCACATGTTTGTCACCTGGAAAAGAATCTGCCCAGCCATCGGCTGTGAAGCACACAGGCAGCTTTACTCTCTATGTCGGGCACAATTTTGGAAAAGGATGTTCAAGTCTGGGATAACTCCAAAGCCACGTTTCCCAGCCACACCTGACCTCTCCCCTGGCCAAACAATCAGTCCAGTGCAAGGGGACACATGAAGGTCTTGGTTATACTCTGCATCCTGCTCCCACACTCACCCCCACCCCAATGAGCCAGGTAGCTTCTGGGTTGTTCTGCACCTGCACATCCCCTGCAGTGACTTAGGGTGCTTGGGGCCTCCACAAAGCTGACCTGGCTTAGCCCTTCAGCCACCAGCTCCCCATCAGTTGCTTTGCCTTCTCATCTTACTCTCAGGCTTCTCTCAGGCTGTTGCTAGGATTCCGGTTGATGGATGGGGGAGGGAGAGAGTGGTGGGGGCAGAGCCTGGAGGACATCAAAAACTAGAGGGGCTGAGGGCGGTATCTCATGCCTGTAATCCCAGCACTTTGGGAGGCCGAGGTGGGTGGATCACATGAGGTTGGGAGTTTGAAACCAACCTAACCAACATGGAGAAACCCCATCTCTACTAAAAAAAATACAAAAATTAGCCAGGTGGTAGCATGCACCTGTAATCCCAGCTAACTGGGAGGCTGAGGCAGGAGAATCACTTGAACCCAGGAGGCAGAGGTTTTGGTAAGCCAAGATCATGCCATTGCACTCCAGCCTGGGCAACAAGAGTCAGACTCCATCTCAAAAAAAAAAAAAAAAAAAAAAAGGGCTGGGAGCCATGGTTCACACCTGTAATCCCAGCACTTTGGGAAGCCGAAGTGGGCACATCACAAGGTCAGGTTTTTAAGACCAGCCTGGTCAACACAGTGAAACCCCGTCTCTACTACAAAAATTAATTGGGTGTGGTGGCGCATACCTATAATCCCAGCTACTTGGGAGGCTGAGGCAGGAGAATCGCTTGAACCCGGGAGGTGGAGGTTGCTGTGAGCCAAGATCGTGCCACTGCACTCCAGCCTAGGCAACAGAGCTGGACTCCGTCTCAAAAACAAAACAAAATAAAAACTAGAAGAGGGAAGGAGGGAATCTGGCTGTTGGGGGTGGCCAGGTGAGTTTCCCTTGCAGTCTTGCAGCCAGGAGAAAAGTTCTATCTGGAGGGAAGAGAAAGGAGAGCTGAGGACAGTCACCTAGCCTTCCTCTTGCACCTTCCCAGCTCTGATCTCCAAACCCACCTCTCCGCCCACTTGGTTCATTCACCCTGACCCAGAGTGAGTGGTTTGATTTGGAACAGGAGGACAGAGGCTTACATGGGCCTTTTAAAGTCAAAGTTTCTAACTCTGCCCCACCTCCTGAACCTGGCCTGATTCCTAGTGCCCTCTAGCTCCACCCCCGACCCCTCTGCCCTCGGGGTTTTTCACAATATCCATCATTCCTCTTTACGAGCAGCACCACACAGAGACCAGGACCCTCCAGAGGCTGAGCGAAACATCCCGCACGCAGGTCCTCTCTGTCTGTTTATTGTTCTGTCTATTTGCACTCTGCCTTCAGAACCAAGAGCCTGAAGACGACCCAGGAGCTTTAGCTATGGCTATCTTCATTATTTTGTCCCTATTTAGTGTTCTGGTGACAGGCATGAGTGAAGGTGGGGCTGGGATGAGAAAGGAGGTGAGAGGGAATGTCAGCTGAACCAGCTTCCCCACTGCCCCTCCATATCTCCCAGTGCCCAGCCTTGGCCACACCCTAGCCAGAGCCAGCTGTTTGCAGACCTGAGCCCAGAGGAGCTGACAGCTGTGATGCGCTTTCTGACCCAGCAGCTGGGGCCAGGGCTGGTGGATGCAGCCCAGGCCCGGCCCTCGGACAACTGTGTCTTCTCAGTGGAGCTGCAGCTGCCTCCCAAGGCGGCAGCCCTGGCCCACCTGGACAGGGGGAGTCCCCCACCTGCCCGGGAGGCACTGGCCATCGTCCTCTTTGGTGGACAACCCCAGCCCAACGTGAGTGAGCTGGTGGTGGGGCCGCTGCCTCACCCCTCCTACATGCGGGACGTGACCGTGGAGCGTCATGGAGGCCCCCTGCCCTATCACCGCCGCCCCGTGCTTTTCCGAGAGTACCTGGACATAGACCGGATGATCTTCGACAGAGAGCTGCCCCAGGCTTCTGGGCTTCTGCACCACTGTTGCTTCTACAAG
>NW_022438372.1:0-15350 GCF_009761245.1 Sapajus apella
AGATATGGCTGCTTCCGGGGACCTTAGTGGATGATCACAGTTCTTCAGGGAGCCATCTGTTTCTCACACCACACCCCAGATCCTCACACGTATCAGAAACCTGAAGCCAGGGAGGTTCTCCAGACAAAAGAAAAACAATTTCCCTTACTCATCACTTAGATTTGTCACTAGGAAGGGAGTAGTATTAGAATGTGCACAATGTTAGACAGGGGAACAACACACACTGGGGCCTGCTGGGGGGGAAGCAGGAGAGGTAGAGCATCATAATAAAGAGCTAATGTATGCAGGGCTTAATACCTAGGTGATGGGTTGACAGGTGAAGCAACCCATGCCACATTTACCAATGTAACAAACCTGCACGTGTGTCCTGGAAATTAAAAATAAAATTTAAATTAAAATAGAAATTGCCAGAATAGGCAAATCTAGAGAAACAGAAAGTAGATTAGTGGTTGCCTAGGGCCAGGGGTGTGGGGGTTGGGGAAAAAAGAGAAGTGACAACTAATGGCTATAGGGTTTCTCTGAGGGGGAACGACCAAAAAATTAAGTACAGTATCACTGTACTTAACAGCTGCTTAAGTTATTAAAATGAAAAGGATAACTGATACACATTTGGATCTTTGATACTATGCGGTCACTTCTCTATGTTGCCTCCTTGAAGCATCACAATCACTTTGAGGCATTATTAGTTTGGTCCTATTGACACCAAAGGCTAATCTATATACTAACATGCTACACTGCCTGTAGTGGCGAAGTAGACTTGCCGTGAAGTGAAGTTTGCTTCCAAAGCTGGGTGTATGAGTTTAGTGGGGTTGGTGTTACCCTTTGCTTTATGGGTTTGAGATTGGTCTTGCAGAAACCCAGATGGAGAAGCTCTTGGTTGAGGGAGTGAAAAATTACTGAAAGGATAGATGAGTGCATTTGAAGGATCATGCTTCCATACAGCATGTTGTTGAGCCTCTCGGAATAAGAACAGATACAATCAAACCGAGTCACCCAGTCCTCAGTTGTACCATTCAGTAAGCATCAGCACGCCATGAAGTGTGCTCACTGCTGTGTTGTGGGGACACAAAATATATCTCAGGCACAGCCCCCGAAAACGGATCACTCTAAACTGTACTGGGAAGCAGTGACTAATTTGAGTGTCACAACTATCAAGTATAAAACACAGTAAGCCATTGTGTTTAATTGTGTACGAGTGTTAAATATTAACATTAAAAAAACCTGCCAAGTCCACCTTCAAAGTTGATAATGGCATCCAAATAAAATAAACTTTAGGAGGGTGGAATATATGTTTACTGTTAGCAATTAGACCTCTTAATAATTACATATTCTTTGCTTAGAAATTTAATTTAAAATTTGGGTATTTGGGTTAGTTTTTTTAATAAGTAAACTCTTATAAAGTAATGAAATCGTTATTTTCTTTTAAAAATATACTACATCTTACACGCCAAAGTGAATGTTTTTCTTCAAAGTGGTCACCATGGGAACCCATCCATGCACATATAATTTTATTTTTTTAGTTGTGATTTTCAGTCAACAAAAGGCTTCCCAATGACGTACTGGCCACCTTCAGTTTCTCACTTCCACTCCCCAGTGACAACCAGTATTACACATTTTTGTGTATATCCTTCCAAAGATATTCTTCCCACATATAAAGTTTTAAAAATGTAAGATATGTATGCATTTAATAGAATCGTAACATAAAGTTTTACAGCCTGTTTTTTTCCACCATCGGTACCACATTACAGACAGATTTCTATGTCAATGAGTAGAGATTAATTACATCTTTTTTCATTTTGTATTTGTAATAAACGTTTTGCTGAAAAGGGCACAAGTCACAGTGCAAAGACAGATGAAATATCACTAAGTGAACACACGCTGGTAACCAGTATTTACCTGTTCGTTTTCTTCCTTTCCAAACTTTCTACCTTGTTTCTTTCTCTTGCCTTATTACACTCACTGGCAGGATCTTTACTGCAGCTTTGAGTTGTAGTGGAAGCATCAGGCCTTCTTCTCCCATCCCCAGTCTTAGCAGGAAGGCTTTGGGTATTTCACCATTAAATGAAATATTTGACACCAGTTTATTGTAGCTACCCTTGGTCAGAGTAATAAAGTTTCCTTCTAGTCTTAGTTTGCTAAGATTGTTTATCATGGATGTTTTTTTAATTGTATCAAGTTTTTTTTTTTCTTCATCGACTGGGAGAATTATGTCGTTTTTTTCCTTTTCTCTGTTGATGTGGAATTATACTGACTTGGTTTTGAAAACTAATTCCATCTTGTATCCTTTGTCGATACACCACAAATTATTCTCCAAAGTGACTATGGTAACTTACGTTCTCAGCAATGTATGAAAATATATGTTTCCTAACCGCCCCAGCAAACACTTGATGTTTTTAGACTTTAAAAAAAGGTTCCCATTTAATAGGTTAAAATTAGATACCGTCAACAACACTGGGTCTTACTTTGTAAAAAATATGTTTTTAGACAATGATAGAAAATAAGAATCAAAATAGTTCATGTGTTCTATGTGGGACCGTGGGAGAAACTGCTTTTAAATAGGATTTCTTATGAAGTTTTAAAAATGGAAGGGAAACCTGATGGCAGAGAGCAGCCAGGCCAGCAGTCACCTGTGGATGCACAGACTGTGGCAGAGCCTGGAACGCACCAAGGACCAAAAGTCCCTACAGGCAGTCAGTTCAGTGACAGCATCGCTAATTACCTGATCAGTATCCCAGTAGCACATGGAGAGGACAGGGAGGCCCAAGATAAGTGCGGGCCGGGGGAGGTCTCCAGTGATGGGGTGTGGCTTGGTCCAGTTTCCTCTCCCAGTCTTGGTACCAGGGGAGGTCTCCAGTGATGGCATGTGGCTTGGTCCAGTTTCCTCTCCCAGCCTTACTTGGTACCACAGAGAGGTACTTACGCAGCCGCCCCTGGTGTCCTTCCACTTCCCTCAAGGCTTAAAAGCACCATGATGTTTATCAGTCTTTTAAAGAGCACAATAGCACGTGACTGAGGAACCAAGACTACAAAGAAGTGCCTCGTTTCCTGGGAATGTTTCAGGTTGGGGAAGTGGTGAGGATCCACTGACAGGAAATGCTCATGGCTGAAGAAAGATGAGGCCTGATGCCTGGTAGTTGGGTTCAGCCACACGGAGACCACGTTGTGCCCCACAAAAGCAATCTGGTGGAGTGGTGCCAGGAAAGGGAGAAGGCCGGGGTCACAGAACCTGTGCAGGGATTTGGAGCCAGAGGGCTCCTCAGAATGGGTGCAGAGATGGTCTGTGAGGACCTGTCTGACTTCAGTGAGGGTTTCAGGGGCAGAGAGTGAGGAAAGCAGCCCTGCTCAGGAGGACACCAGGGTCGGGAAGCAGGTCTCAGGGAGGGCTAGGTCTCAGTCCAAACAGCAAGGGAGAGAATGTTGCAGGGAGAGGCTTCCCTGGGGTCTCCCGAGGGCTCAGAGGAAACGTTTCAGCAGGTGGGGTCAGAAAGGGAGTGTTCAGGGCTGTGGGGAGAGGGTGACCTGAGCTTCTTACAGCCTCTGATGCAAACAGTGATAAAGGGCATAATGAGGCTAGTCCAGAGTCTGAGGCAGAGCGTGGTGAGCAGGCTGTGAGTTTTGGGGAGGGAGGGAGAAAAGGGCCTGGCTTAAGAAAGCAGGGTCCTGGGCTCTCTACAGTCCAGCCAGGGAAGGACGGAGCCCAGAGGGGCCCAGACCTCCCTTATGACACCTGCACAAAGAAGTGTCTATCTGGCCAGGCAGTGTTCTGTAGACTGTTGTGGGGTGGGGGAGTGGCTTCTCCTGGGCACAGGACCCCAGGCACCTGCAGAATGCAGGGTTCCAGTGTCCCTCAGATGCCTGCTGATGGCTCTTTTCTGAGGGGCTGTAAGCTGGCTCACTGGGTACCCACAATGTGTAAGGCACTTGTTCTCAGTATAATGCACCAGGCACTGCCAGACTCACCCATTTATGATAGGCACAATTACTATCCCCATTTTAGAGCTAGGGAAACTGAGGCACTGAGCAGTTAATCAACTTGCCCAGGCTCTAAGGACAGTCAGTGTAGAGCTGGGGTCTCAACACAAGCAGGTTTCCTCAGTGTGAGCTCCTAGCTACTGGCTGTCCCACTGTCCTTGTCCAGACTTGGCTGTCTGGGGTGGCAGTTGTGCCTTTGGGCTGTAGTTGAATGACCAGTTGCCTCTTCCAGACTGGCTCCCACCCCTCTCCTGGCAGCAGCCTCTCAGGTCCCAGAAGCTGATAATTGTGTGATAAATGGGACTCTGTGAATGGTGGTAAGGGTGTGGATGCAAAGGGTTTGTCTCCTCCTCATCCAGGGGAAAATCATTTCCAGGAGCTGACCAGGGTGCTGACCCAAGAGGAGCAGGCCCCAAGGGTCAGGTCCTCATGTGCTACAGGGACAACTCCGTAATGTCCAAACCCCGTGGTTAGGTGTTTTCTTTAGCTTGGCCTAGAGAAATGATGGCGACTTTCCTGTGCTTCCCTGGCGTCTGGTGGGGATGCCGCTTCTGCAGGGAAGGCAGTGTCCACCCAGACTGGCATGTGGGGCTCCGTAAAGCTGGGGTGTCAACAGCTTCTGGCTGTCACCACCTGAACGTTGTTCCCCTGGGCCCTGCCTACTGTCCCGTTACCCCCGAGTCCTGATGCCCCCACACCTGAAAGGCAGAGGCTCAGCTTCTTCACCCTGAGCTACGGGGCCTGGCGGTGCTCTCCTGGGCAAACCTGCCCACAAACCCTCAGGTGCAGTGACCTCGAGGACTGTAAGCTTGCTGCCCAAGCACCCGGGTGGCCACTCAGTGGGCTCTGGGTCCCCTCCTTCCTCGCCTCTTCTGCCTGCCTCAGCCCCCACCTGCTCCCCAGGTTCACCCTGCCTGTAGCAGTGTGGGACAGCCCTATCACTCCCCTGGCTCCGGGAGGCATACCCTGCAGCTGCCTCTGCAAGGTTCTCCAGCTCATGGTTCAAGGCTGCCTCCCCCAGGTCTCCCAACTCAGGAACCATTTCCTCCATCCACTGACAGGCAAAAGTCGCCTCTGAGTCTCAACTCTCACTTCTCCTCCCTCCCGGCAGCCAGGACCCCCAGTCCTGTCCCTCCCTGTTTTCCATCTCCCCTGCAGGAGGGAATCCAGCTGACACCTCTCCCACCTGAATCCCCCATCTCGACTGCTCCCACCGGCTCCCATGTATCCCAGCCTGCTTTCTTCCTTGTGCCATGAATGCCCCGTGAATCTGAGCCTGCCTGTGGCACCCACACCCGCCGCTCCCTCCCCTCCCTGAGCCCACTGCTGGACCCATCTCAGGCCCTGTGGAGCTGCTGGGTGTCCTGAGTCCCCTGAGGTGACCAGGCCACCGCCCTAAAGGCACATCTTGCTGTCTGCTGTCCCCATGCCAGGAACGGTGCATCCAGCACGTCCTCAGGGAGTTCCCCCTTCCCGGGACCCCCTCCAGGCTCTTTCCACACCTGTGTCCCCACTGTGCCTCGGCCAGCCTTGGGCACCGGCGCCCCTTCCTGGGACAGCTGGCACACTTCCAGCTGCAGGTGATGAAACGCCCTCTCTTGTAAGGCTGAGTCAGCCAGCCCTGAAGCGGGAGCATCCCCACGCCACCCCCCAGGCACCTCCACTGCCAGCATCTCGCTCTTGGGATGTTCCCCGTTCCCCAAGTGTCTCCTCGGCCGGTGTCTACCCAAGTCTGTGTGCCGCCACCGGCTCCCGATTGCTCAGAGCAGCCTGGGGGGGTGGGGTGGGTAGCCCAGGATGGGCTTGCACACTGCCCTAGATTCTAACAGCCTCCTCAGAGGTCACAGGTGGGTTGGAGGTGGGCTCACCCTGCCTTGAGCTTCCAGCAAACACTTCCCAGAGCAGTTCGGCAGGGTCAGACCAGGTCTCCCGGCCTCCTTTCACCAGCTCCGCCGGGGCCTCCAGGCCCTCCAAACCCTCACCTGTCCCTGTCCATGTGCTGAGATCATCAGGCTATATCCACCTGAGGAGAAACCAGGGCCTCATCTGCCACAGTGTAGGGGCCTAGGAGGAGGCGGGAGCTTACCTGAGAAGAGGAGAGGCCACATTCCTCAATCCTGGGGATGGCCAGGCTCTGGAAGGTGCCCCAGGTCAGGCCGAGGAACGCAAGTACTTGCCCAGCCAGCATCTGGCTGTGCATTGACAGCTCTCACTGGAGACTGTGGACATGAGTGGGGCAAGTTTGCAGGGTGCCCTGTGGCAGCGGCTCCTGGCCGACCCTGCAGCTCCAGCCCCAAAGACGAACAGAGGAGAGAAGGCCGCTCTTCACAGCAGGAGCAAGCGGACACGCTCCCTCCTGGCAAAACAGGGCTCCCTTTACGGACAGCAGCCTGGAGACTTGCCACCACCCAGGGCCGTGAGACTGTGGCCAGACGCTTGTGGAGTTTCTAGGTTTCCAAAGGAAGCATCCAGAAACATTGAGGTCTTTGGAGTCTCAGAACACCCTAATGGGGTTCCCCACAGGGCGGCCACTGGAGCAGAGATAGCTCCAGGCCAGGGGGATCAAGGCATCACCTGTGTGCACCCCCTTCAGGCGTTCGTGAGGCTGGGACAGTAGACAAGGGCCATGGAAAGCTGGCTGGGCTGGCAAAGGGGGGCAGAATCTGTCTCGGGCACTGGTACCCCAGAGCCCCTGGCTTCAGCCCCGGCCTCTAAGGGACAGCCCTCTCCTGGGACCTAAGACTCCACTCCAAGTCCTCAGCCCTCGCCTCCCCTCCAGATTCAAGAGGCCACCCCCACCCCGTTCAGTCCTCACTGTGAGGTCCCCCACTCCAGAGGGCAGCCCCCAAGGCTGGGAACTCAGGGACTTGGCTTCTGCTCAGGCAGCTGTTCTGAGCCCTCTTCTTATCTGGAGCATCCAATGTGTAGGAAAGTTTTTGGGCAGAAGCTTACTGCTTCCCATTTGCCTCCAGCCAGGGCAAGGGGTTGGAGAGAACCAGGGTGTGGTTCTGGGCGACAGAAGCTCACTGCTTCCCATTTGCCTCCAGCCAGGGCAGGGGGTTGGAGAGAACCAGGGTGTGGTTCTGCGCGACCTGGCTCTTCTCTTCCTGGACAGACCCAGAGTCCCTGTGTCCAGCCCAATCTGTATGTCTCGGCAACACAGAAGCTCATGCCTCTGTTCCTGGGAGGGCACTGCCCCACATGTGTGTGTGTGTGTGTGTGTGTGTGCATGTGCGCGCGTGCACATGTGTGTTTGTATGTGTGTGTGCACATGCATGTATGTGTGTATGGTGGGGGATGGAGGGAGTGTATAGCTGAGGTGTTCTGCCTGGAATACCCACAGGACCCCCAGACTGGGAGAGACCATGGGCCTCACACCGTGGGCTCAAGGAGCATCAGGAGGGAGCTTGGGAAGCAAGCTCTGGGGCTGGGTCCCAGGGGAGGGAAGGCGGCAGGGGCCTGCCATGGCTATGAACTCCCCCCTCCTTTCTGCCTCCTCCCACTGCCCAGCTCCCTGCCTCCTGGGCCAGCACGTTGGCCCTGCTCCCACCTCCATGGGCTGGAACTTATGCAGTCATTGCTGGGCAGAGTCCATGAGGCTGAGCACCCCCCACCCACAGTATGCCTGTGGCCATGGTGCCTTGCAGAGTGCCCGGTGCTGGCCTCCACACCACAGCGTGGTCAGCAGGCAAGTATGTTTGGGGGTGGCCCAGGACGGTCTCTGTCACCCACTGTTCCATGCTGACTGGGCTGTAAGACAGATACTGCAGCTGGGCCTCGCCTGTCAGCCTGGTGTCCAACCCTCCTTATACTGGGGGGCTGCTGAGCCATGGCAGGTGTCCTAGGTGACGTCCATGGGCACGGCCAGCAGGATCCTTGAGAAAGGACAATGTCCCTCCCACCCCGAGCCCCTCACACCCGAATCTCTCTGTCTCCAGGCCTCACTGGGACAGGCCCCCACCATGACACGCAGTTGCCTGAAGGCGTCCTCCCAGCACCATGATGCAGGCAGGGGCTGCAGGCAGCCAGTAGCAAGTGACCTCGTGTGGGGATGGCCCATGGGGATGGCTGGTGCCGGTCCCAAGGCCCAGGAAGGATGGCGAAGCCAGGCCCTTGCCCTGGCCCGGCCACCCTCTCCAACCCCAGGACGGGGGCCCTGTCTCTGGCTCTGAGGGCTGCGGGATTGGCCCCGCTCAGTATCCATGAAGAGCCAGGCCACTGGATCACAGACAGGCCCCAACCACCTCCTGGACGAGGCCTGGGGTGGCAGGGGGAGTCTTTCCATGTCTGGGTCTCCAGGGCAGCACGGCCACACGGCCCACTGACTCCCGTGTGCCAAGAAGCCCAACTGCAAAGGGATCGCACGGTCCAGCCCTGGGGTCTCCCTCAGCGCCCGCGCTGGGCACCACATGGGAGGAAACGTGAGTGGGAGAGCCTGGGCGGCACCAAGACTTGTACAAATGCGGGACGAACGAACCAGCGTCCGCCTGGGACCCCCGGGCTGGTGCCTTTCCCAGGGTGGCTTGGAGGGGCCGGGGCGGGCGGGGGGATGCCGGGTGCAGGGCACCCAGGAAAACCGGCGAAGACGCGGGTTCTCTGCAACAGCGCGGTGTTCTCGGCCTCAGCTCCGCGCAGGTTTCCACGGACACGCGCCTGGCTCCGGTCCGTGGTCCTGGTTTCCGCGTGGGTCCTGGCTCACGGGGTCCGCGGGCTGCAGCTCCGCCAGCCCAGTGGCACGAAGCACTTGGGGTTCCCTCTGCAGCCCTGGGTAGAGACGGGTGCTGAGACCGCTGGCGTCGGCCCCGCATCTAGCCGCGCCTCCCTCTGCCCAATTGCCCCCGCCCCCTGGGTGCGCTGGGACTCTCCACCCCGACAGCGCCTTCCTCCACCTGTAGTCGCGCCCTGAGCCCTCCCCACCCACCACCGCTCATCCAGCCCCATGACGTCCCACACCTCTGAGACCTCTGGACGGCGTCCAAGACTCTGCGCCCACGCCCGGTGACCCTCACACCAGGCCAAAGACCCTTGAATCCTCGCCCACGTCCTCCGCCGCCCCCGCCCCCCCCACCCCGACTGCACCCCTGGCCTCATCCCTGCGCCCGTGGGTCCCTCAGTCCACACCCACCAACTGGCGACGCCCACGCCCCTCAAGGCCACGCCCTCAGGCAGGCCCCTCAGGGGCATCTCACCACCTGCCAGAGCAGCCCAGCGGAAAGTCCAGCCCCAGGTGGCTCCCAGCTCACTCCTGCATGGAGCCCACCTTCTTCCCCCAGCTTTCAGAAAACCAAGACCTCCACTCAAATGCCGGCCGGGCAGGCGTGGTGGCTCAGGCCTGTAATCCCAGCACTTTGGGAGGCTGAGGCGAGGGGATCACCAGGTCACAAGTTTGAGAACAGCTTGGCCAGCATGGTGAAACCCCATCTCTACTAAATATGCCAAAAATTAGCCGGGTGTAGTGGTAGGTGCTTGTAGTCCCAGCTACTCAGGAGTCTGAGGCAGGAGAATCGCTTGAACTCCAGAGGCAGAGGTGGCAGTGAGCTGATATCACACCATTGCACTGCAGCCTGGGCAATAAGAGCAAAACTATTTCTCAAATAAAAAGTAAAAACATGGGCAGGGGGTCGGCGTGGGGCATAGCGCCTCTGGGTGAAGGCTCTGTGTATGGGGAGGTCCCCTACCTCACCCTGCCTAATGCCCCTCCACCTGGCCCCTCACCCCAGAGGGGGAGTCCAGCTCTGCCTCTCCCAGCCCTCCTCGAGGTGAGTCCTGCCTAGAAGGACCCAACCAGCCGGGGGATTTGAAGAAGAGCAGCTCCCACCCCGACTCCTCCTGCGCTGCTGTGCCTGGGCTCAGGTTCAGATGCCTGGTGCTGAGCTGGGCCAGACCAAGTGGGTGGTAGGCACAGGGCAGTGCCTGCAGATGAGGGCCAGCAGCTGGGGCAGCCCCCCAGAGTCCCAGGGCAAGTCAGTGGCTGTACAGGTTAGTAAGGAGGTAGGAGTGTCGAGGCTGAGGGTGTTTCTGTCCCCATGAGAGGCTGCAGCTGGTGCAGGCCATCTGGGCACACTGGCACCTTAGAGCTGCAGGAGGGACTTAGCCTCCTGTGGGACAGGTGGCATCTCGTGAGTGGAGTCCCAGCCCCTGAACCTCAGTGGGAATCAGGAGGTGGCAACACCTGCGTGCTGTCCTGGAGACCCCTTGTAAAGACCCCATCATGCCCTTGTAAAGGGCCCGCCACACCCTCGTAGAGACCCCGCCGTGCCCTCGTAGAGACCCTGCCACGCCCTCCTAGAGACCCCACCACGGCCTCCTAAAGACCCCATCATGCTCTCATTAAAACCCTTGAGCGGGAGGAACAGGTGAAGCTGCCTGCTGGCCAGCCTCATCCCAGCCCCACAACCTTCTCAGCTACTCTGAGGCCAAGAGCAGCCAGTGGCAGCCCCTTGATTCTGAAGGTTTAGCCAGGGCTCAGAAGAGCCCGATAGGAGCCAGGCGTGGTGGCTCCACCTGTAACCTCAGCCCCTCAGAGCCTTCGGAAAACCAGACACAAAAGCTCAGTGGTCACTTACACCACCTCGCTCAGCCAGGGAGTTTGTGCTGTTCATGGCGCAGTTCAAGGCCTGAACACAAATCCTCCCAACCTGCACCGCACCCCAGAGGTATTGAGAAAGGCATCACCCTCCAGGTTCTACAAAGTGGACCCCACTATCCACCTGGCCAGCACTCCCACTCCACCCCCCAGATACCCATGCGGGGCTGGAACAGGTGCCACATGCCTCAAACCCCCTCCCAAGCTCACACCCGCACCTCCATCAGGGGACACCCGGGCCCCAGCATCGAAGCCTGCTTTGCACCCTATCCTGGAGGGCGCAGTGGCTGCTGGTGAGAGAGGGTTGGTGATGGAGCAGGTGGCCCCCACACCCCCGCGTTACCTGGGGCTCCGGGTGGCAGATGCAGGGTGCCCTCCTGTCTTCAGGCCCTGCAGCACAGGCGCCAGGGGTGCACATTAAACAGGTTTGGATCTGAGTATCTGGTAGGCTGGGCTTTGGGGTCACAGGTGTTCAGGGCCTGACTGTCCACATGGCGGCAAAGGCAGGCAGGGAGCTCCACCTTCCTGGAAGCCTTGGTGTGGGTGGGCTGTGTGGCTCTGCTGCTCTCAGCTGGCCTTTTTAGGGGTGCCGGCAAGGCCAGAGGGAGTCCCAGGTCTCGCTGGAGAGCCAGTTGTATGGGTCCCTGGGTGGGGTCCAGCATGGGGAGGGGGCACTGTGCCTTCAGCAGCTGTGCATCCCACAGTGAGGCTGAGGCCTTGAGGTTGCAGACGGGCAGCACCTGCCTTCTTACCCTCCTCATACCAATGCCCGCCACACAGAGGTCAGACCCACTGAATAGGGGCAGCTTGACCACAGGCTGAGGGGAAGGCACAGGCTGGGGTTGCTGGGATGTGGCCAGGATGGTGGAGTCTATGCAGGAGGGGTTGGTCAGGGCACAGACCCCTGCCCGACTCAGGAGTGTACACCTGGGGTCCCATGCAGACCCTCAGGAGGCTCCCAGGCTCTGTAGAGCCTGCGGGGAGCCCAGACTTCCTGAGGCTTGAGGGGCAATCTAGAGGACCCCACACCCAAGGACTGGGTTGCCCTTTTCTCCAGTTTAGCCACAAAGAGGCCTCAAGAGAGAGGCATCGACCACACTTCCCAATGGCTCCAACACGTCTCCAGGCACAGGCCTCACCCCCTAGGAAGGTACCAAGGGGAGAAGGAGGCCCCCAAAAGATCCTCGGAGTGGAAGACACTGCAGGCCAAAGGGAAGGAGCAGCACAGTGGGCCTGGAGGCTGCCAGCATGGAGCCCCCATCTCCAACATCAGTCAGGGCTGGGTGGGGCTGGGAACGAGGGAAGAAAGCTGGACAGAGCCCTGAGCCGAGCGAGCAAGGCTGCACCGCACACCCAGACGCCTGTAGCAGCCCCTTCCTCAGTGCCAATGAGGCACCGAGTCCCACGGGAGGGCAGGGCAGGCCTGGATCACGGAGCGAGAGTCCTGGAGTGGGATCAGCATCCTCCATGGACCCTCTGGGGCTGGCGGCCTGTGGCTCCACCCTCACTGAGTAATCAGGTGGCAAAGCGTACACACGGGGTCTGCCACCAAACCCCCCAGAGGATGGTACCCACCACCCGGGCAGGGGCGGGCAAGGCTCACCTGCCTCCACAGGAGATCGGAGTTGCCGATGTCACAGCTGCCGTCCACGGCCACCTTGATGGCATCCTCTTGCACCTTTGCACACAGCTGGGCCGTGATGGGCGTGGACGGGTGCATGGTGGGGCTGGAGTTGATCTCGATCAGCCAGGGCCTGAAGTCCCTCCCGAGCACGAAGTCAGCCACGTAGAGCTCAAAGTTGTTCTTACGAGGCTCCACGTGTCCTGCGCCACCATCATGATGTGGGTGATGGGCACCTTTATGGACGGGTAGATGACGCTGCCCCACGTGGCGCCGTGGCCCTGGTGCTGCAGGTACTCCTGGAACCTGACGCTGGTCCACATGTTGTGTGCTGGCAGCAGAGGGCTGCGGCCCGCGTCATTCTTCGGGTGCTTCTGGATGGCGTTGTTGCACAAGTGGATGGCGCTGCGTGGGGTGGGGGCGGGGGTCGAGGGGCAGGTCCTCAGTCTCCAGCCCAGGAAGGCGCCCAAGATGGGTCCTCCCAACCGTGCTGCACCCACTCAGCTGGTTCTAGAGAATCTCGTCCCCAAGGACTCCCACGCCCTGCCAGAGGAACCCAGACCGGCTCGGGGGACTCTCCTGGCTCCCCAGCTGACACAGCCCAGGACAACCAACCCTCAGTCCAGTGGGCAGATGCCATGGAATGCACTTGGGGGCAGGGCAGAAGCCTACCAGCCCAGGGCCCCCAACTAGGTGCTGCTGGCAAGTAAGAGCCTCCCTGCACCTCAGTTTCCCCACTGCATGTGGCCAGAGGGATGCTGGTGACACAGGGTGAGAAACAGTCACCTACCTAAAATTGTCAGTAATTTAGCTATACTCTTGCCCTATTTCTAAACAGGATTTAAAACTACTAACATGGTTTAGGAGATTGCACTATGCTGTATGTATGTCAAAAGCATTTTCACTTCCATTGTAGGTGTGTTGGGCCAGGAATTTTCCACCTTGTTCGTTGGTGGGGGGAGATGAGACCGCCCATGACTGTATGTTAAAGTTCTATTTCCACTGAATGAAAAGAAAGAAGAGGCAGGCACGTAGAAGAGTGTTTTAGCAAAAATAGCTCATCAGGGATCAGACCTGCAGGGCTAACATTTAACCCGTTTCTTTAATTTTTGTCAGTATGCATCTGACCCAATGTCAGGGACTCTCCCATCACTCGGATGCATGTTTATGTCTCAGATGATGGAGAAGTGGCTCAGAGAGGCCCTGAGATTGGCCAGGCACATGGCACACGGCACACGGCTCTCGGCTGGAGGCCTAGGGACAGGGGCTGGAAGGGGCCCTGGCTTCCCACTGCGCAGGAGCTGCTTTTGCGCTGGTGAGTTCCTGGACCCCCTCCAGGCACACTTGACCAGAGACAGCGGGCAGGTGAGAGTCAAGGCCCCAGGCCAGCTCCTCCCAGGCCCTCTTCTGGGTGTGACTTCCAGCACAACATCCAGCATGACCGCAGCCCCCAGCCTGGGCCAGAGTTGAACACCCTGCAAGGTCTCTGTTAAGTGACTCTCGGGCCTCCCTGGATTGTCACTCCCTTGTAAAGCAGCCCCTACTCCTGCCCAGCCATCAGGTCCCCCAGCCCCTCACACCAAGCGAGGGTTACACAACAGTCAGAAGGAAGCCTGGCGCAAAGGCTGGCAGACGTCGCCGTGTGGACAGCACGCTCCCGAGGACACCATCAGCTCTTGCCATCCTGTCCATGAGGGACTGGGTGAGGCAGGGGTCTCTCCACCCTGGGCTCACAGATGTCTGAGCCTCCGCCAGGCACCCCACACATCACTTGCCCTGCACTGGGGTGCAGGTGCTGTCCACGCCATTCTGATACCTGCAGGCACAGGCAAAATGGTGCCTTTTAAGATTTTCCAGAGAAGATGCACAGAGCGTGGGGCGTAGGGCACTGGCTTTGAAGGCTGGTGGGCCTAAGCCTGTCCCAGGAGGAGGTCATCAGCCTCCAAAGCCTCAGTTTCCCCACTTGTGCCTCTTGTGGTGGCAGGTGGCAGTGAGGGGGCCCTGCTGGGACCGCTTCTCACTTTGGCTGCTCCACGGGTGAGGACAGCAGCCCATTTCTTGGCCTGAGGTGTCCAGCTCGCCCTCTGCACTGACCTGTCCAGATTGTCCAGGGAGAAGCGCTGTGTTGAGAACTGCAGGTAACTCTCCTTGTAGAAGCAGATGGTCAGGGCGTTCCAGTCCGTGACGAGGAACCACTGCCTGATGTCAAACTTGGTGTTGTAGATGAGCATTGGTGTCTCGATGTACTTCTGGACCACCCACTTGTTGTCCCTGGAAGGAGGGTGCTCTGTAGCCACCAGCTTGAGGATCTCCTCCACACGGTCCATGCACACTATGTCTGCAAGAGGCCACCAGTCAACCCAGCCTGCACGGCCACTGTGCAGCTCCTGAGCCCAGGGGCAGGGCCACAGCCTGGCCTCAAGGCCTGCATTAGCTTTGTTCCAGTGCCAGCAGGCAGCACGGCCCGGGGGTGGGGAAGGCCTAGCACTCACGGATGAGGTGGAAGCCAGTGCCAGTCTTCCCCAAGCTCTCCCCCAACAGAACCAGCCCCCAGGACTCCGAGGGGACACAGATCAGTGAAGGGGCAGGGACAGAGTCATTTTTAAAAGGGAGCCAGCAGGATGGGTGTGGTGGCACACACCTGTAATTCCAGCACTCTGGAAGCCCAAGGTGGGTGGATCATTTGAGGTTGGAAGTTTGAGATCAGCCTGGCCAACGGGTAAAATCCCTCTCTACTAAAAATACAAAAATTATTCTCCTGCCTCAGCCTCCCAAGTAGCTGGGATTACAGTGTGTGTCACCTGATTTTGCCAAAACATGCCCAAAATTAGCTGGATGTGGTGGTGCACGCCTGCATTCCCAGCTACTCGGGAGGCTGAGGCAGGAGAATTGCTTACACCCAGGAGGCAGAGGTTGCCGTGAGCTAAGATTGCACAACTGCAGTCCAGCCTGGGACTCCATCTCGATAAGTAAATAGATAAAAGGGAGTCAGTACACCCTAGGCCACACTCTGGGGTTTGGTGTAAACAGGGAGCAGGGCATTCTAAGGACCTGAGAGCAGCCACCAGGCTGGGTGGTGGGGTCTGCTGAGGGCTGTGAGGGTCAGCACTCGGGGTCTTGGAGTCCTGTGAGGGTAACACTAGGAAGGGCAGGGTGGGGGGCCGCTGGTCC
>NW_022438373.1:0-15338 GCF_009761245.1 Sapajus apella
ATCCTTAGACAGCCGGAGAGGAAAAAAGCATCTTTTTTTTTTTTTTTTTTTTTCTTGAGACGGGGTCTTGCTCTGTTGGCTAGGCTGGAGTACAGTGGTGCAGTGGTATGATCGTTGCTCAGTGCAACTTTGACCTCTCAGGGTCAAACAGCCTCCCACCTCAGCCTTCTTAGTAGCTGGGACTACAGACATGCAGCACCATGCCTGGCTAATTTTGTATCTTTTGTATGCAGGGTCTTCCTATGGTGCCCAGACTGGTTTCAAACTCCTGGGCTCAAATGGTCCTCCCACCTTGGCATCCCAAAGTGTTGGTATTACAGGTGTGGACCATCGCACCTGGCCATTTTAGTTTTAATCATTTTATATTTTTCTAATTTAGAATATTTACTATTTAATTTGTGAATATAATATTATTATGATTATTTTGTATGTGTTTAATCTCATTTTAATATAAGTTCTTGGAAATTAGAGATCTTGTCTGTTATATACTACTGTAGTCTCAGTACTTGACACTGCCTGGTATGAAACAGATATTGAAGAAATAGTTGTTGAATGAATGAATGAACCACATTCAAAAATTCTCCAAGTATCACAGCATTCACCATCTAACAAAATAGCTTGTCTAGAGTCACAGTTAACCTGCCATCAAAGGAAATGTCAATGAAAATAAACCTTTGTATGTGCAGCTGCTAAGATTTGGGGGCTTTTGTTACTGCAGCATAAACTAGCAAACACAGTGAGACAGCAGATAGAATATACATATAGAAATAGACCAGATAGACCAGTAGATGAGATTCTAAAGATAGTTCAGTCAGCATTAACTAACCACACCCACACTCTCTTAATTTCCTAACAGAAAGAATGGAATTCCTGTTCACCAAGATCTGCCTCAAAGAGTACTTACTTTGTGAAAACGTCTCTGGCTACTCAAGTATTTAATCAGGACCTTTTTTTTTTCATCCTGCAGGTTGGAGGGCAGTGGTGCCATCATAGCTCATTGTAAACTCTTTTTTTTTTTTTTCATTTTTTCAAATCTAACACCTAACGTTATGTTTAATTTTTTTTTCCCATTTATTTATTTTATTGCATTTTAAGTTTTGGGGTACATGTGAAGAACATGCAAAATTGTTGCATAGGAACACACGTGGCAGTGTGATTTGCTGCCTTCCTCCCCATCACCTACATCTGGCATTTCTCCCCCTGCTATCCCTCCCCAGCTTCCCACCCCCTACCGTCCCTCCCCTATTTCCCCCCAACTGACCCCAGTGTGTAGTGCTCCCTTCCCTGTGTCCATGTGCTCTCATCGTTCAACACCCGCCTATGAGTGAGACCATGCGGTGTTTGATCTTCTGCTCTTCTGTCAGTTTGCTGAGAATGATGGTTTCCAGGTTCATCCATGGCCCCACAAAGGACCCAAACTCATCGTTTTTGATGGCTGCATAATATTCCATGGTGTATATGTGCCACATTTTCCCTATCCAGTCTATCGTCGATGGGCATTTCGGTTGGTTCCAGGGCCTTGCTATTGTAAACAGTGCTGCAATGAACATTCGTGTGCACGTGTCCTTATAGTAGAACGATTTGTAATCCTTTGGATATATACCCAGTAATGGGATTGCTGGGTCAAATGGAATTTCTATTTCTATGTCCTTGAGGAATCGCCACACTGTCTTCCACAATGGTTGAACTAATTTACACTCCCACCAACAGTGCAAAAGTGTTCCTATTTCTCCACATCCTCTCCAGCATCTACTGTCTCCAGATTTTTTAATTTGCGCCATTCTTACCGGCGTGAGATGGTATCTCAATGTAGTTTTGATTTGCATTTCTCTTATGACCAGTGATGATGAGCATTTTTTCATATGTTTGCTGGCCTCACGTATGTCTTCTTTTGTAAAGTGTCTGTTCATATCCTTTGCCCACTTTTGAATGGGCTTGTTAGTTTTTTTCTTGTAAATCTGCTTTAGTTCTTTGTAAATTTTGGATATCAGCCCTTTGTCAGATGGGTAAACTGCAAAGATTTTTTCCCAATCTGTTGGTTGCCGATTCACTCTAATGATTGTTTCTTTTGTTGTGCAGAAGCTGTGGAGTTTGATTAGGTCCCATTTGTCTATTTTGGCTTTTGTTGTCAATGCTTTTGGTGTTTTGGTCATGAAGTCCTTGCCTACACCTACGTCCTGAATGGTTTTGCCTAGATTTTCTTCTAGGTTTTTTATGGTGTTAGGTCTTATGTTTAAGTCTTTAATCCATCTGGAGTTAATTTTAGTGTAAGGTGTCAGGAAGGGGTCCAGTTTCTGCTTTCTGCACATGGCTAGCCAGCTTTCCCAACACCATTTATTGAACAGGGAATCCTTTCCCCATTGCTTGTTTTTGTCTGCTTTGTCAAAGATCAGATGGTTGTAGATATGTTGTGTTGCCTCCAATACCTCTGTTCTGTTCCATTGGTCTATATCTCTGTTTTGGTACCAGTACCATGCTGTTTTGATTACTGTAGACTTGTAGTATAGTTTGAAGTCTGGTAGTGTGATGCCCCTCACTTTGTTCTTTTTGCTTAGAACTGACTTGGCTATGCGGGCTCTCTTTTGGTTCCATATGAAGTTTAAGGTGGTTTTTTCCAGTTCTGCGAAGAAGGTCATTGGTAGCTTGATGGGGATAGCATTGAATCTGTAAATTACTTTGGGCAGTATGGCCATTTTCACGATATTGATTCTTCCTAACCATGAACATGGAATGTTTCTCCATCTGTTTGTGTCCTCTCTTATTTTGTTGAGCAGTGGCTTGTAGTTCTCCTTGAAGAGGTCCTTTACATTCCTTGTTAGTTGTATTCCTAGGTATTTTATTCTCTGTGTGGCAATTGTGAATGGAAGTTTGTTCTTGATTTGGCTCTCTTTAAGTCTGTTATTGGTGTATAGGAATGCATGTGATTTTTGCACATTGATTTTGTATCCTGAGACTTTGCTGAACTTGCTTATCAGTTTCAGGAGGTTTGGGGCTGAGACGATGGGGTCTTCTAGATATACAATCATGTCGTCTGCAAATAAAGACAATTTGACTTCCTCCTTTCCTATTTGAATGCCCTTTATTTCTTTTTCTTGCCTGATTGCTCTAGCTAGAACTTCTAATACTATATTGAATAGCAGTGGTGAGAGCAGGCATCCTTGTCTGGTGCCACATTTCAAGGGGAATGCTTCCAGTTTTTGCCCATTCAGTATGATATTGGCTGTTAGTTTGTCATAAATAGCTTTTATTATTTTGAGATACGTTCCATTGATACCTAGCTTATTGAGTGTTTTTAGCAGAAAGGGCTGTTGAATTTTGTCAAAGGCCTCCTCTGCATCAATTGAGATAATCATGTGGTTTTTGTCTTTGGTTCTGTTTATGTGGTGAATTACGTTTATAGACTTGCGTATGTTGAACCAGCCTTGCATTCCCGGGATGAAGCCTACTTGATCATGGTGGATAAGCTTTTTGATGTGCTGTTGCAGTCGGCTTGTCAGTATTTTATTGAAGATTTTTGCATCTATGTTCATAATGGATATTGGCCTGACATTTTCTTTTCTTGTTGAGTCTCTGCCGGGTTTTGGAATCAGGATGAGGTTAGTGTCATAAAATGATTTGGGAAGAATTCCCTCTTTTTGTATTGTTTGGAATACTTTCAGAAGAAATGGTACCAGCTCCTCTTTGTATGTCTGGTAGAATTCCGCTGTGCACCCATCTGGACCTGGGCTTTTTTTGGGTGGTAAGCTCTTAATTGCTGCCTCAACTTCAGACCTTGTTATGGGTCTGTTCAGGGTTTCGGCTTCTTCCTGGTTTAGGCTTGGCAGGAGGCAAGTGTCCAGGAATTTATCCATTTCTTCCAGGTTTATTAGTTTGTGTGCATAGAGTTGTTTGTAATAATCTCTGATGATGGTTTGAATTTCTGTGGAATCTGTGGTGATATCCGCTTTATCGTTCTTTATTGCATCAATTTGGTTATTCTCTCTTTTCTTTTTTATTAATCTGGCTACTGGTCTATTTTGTTGATCTTTTCAAAAAACCATCTCCTGGATTTATTGATTTTTTGAAGGGTTTTTTGTGTCTCTCTCTCCTTCAGTTCTGCTCTGATCTTAGCTATTTCTTGTCTTCTGCTAGACTTTGAGTTTTTTTGATCTTGCTCCTCTAACTCTTTCAGTTTTGACGATAGGGTGTCAATTTTTGATCTCTCCTTGCTTCTCATGTGGGCACTTATTGCTATATATTTTCCTCTAGATACTGCTTTAAATGTGTCCCAGAGATTCTGGTATGTTGTGTCTTCATTCTCGTTGGTTTCGAAGAACATCTTTATTTCTGCCCTCATTTCATTGTTTATCCAGTCAACATTCAAGAGCAAGTTGTTCAGTTTCCATGAAGCTGTGCGGTTCTGAGTTAGTTTTTGAATTCTGAGTTCTAACTTGATTGCACTGTGGTCTGAGAGACTGTTTGTTACGATTTCCGTTCTTTTGCATTTGCTGAGGAGTGATTTACTCCCAATTATGTGGTCAATTTTAGAGTAGGTGTGATGTGGTGCTGAGAAGAATGTATATTCTGTGGCTTTGGGGTGGAGAGTTCTGTAAATGTCTATTAGGTTTGCTTGATCCAGGTCTGAGTTCAAGTCCTGGATATCCTTGTTAATTTTCTGTCTTGTTGATCTGTCTAATGTTGACAATGGGGTGTTAAAGTCTCCCACTATTATTGTGTGGGAGTCTATGTCTCTTTGTAAGTCATTAAGAACTTGCCTTATGTATCTGGGTGCTCCTGTATTGGGTGCATATATATTTAGGATCGTTAGCTCTTCTTGTTGCATTGATCCTTTTACCATTATGTAATGTCCCTGTTTGTCTCTTATGATCTTTGTTGCTTTAAAGTCTAATTTATCAGAGATGAGAATTGCAACTCCTGCTTTTTTTTGCTCTCCATTTGCTTGGTAAATCTTCCTCCATCCCTTTATTTTGAGCCTTTGTGTATCCTTGCATGTGAGATGGGTTTCCTGGATACAGCGCACCGATGGGTTTTGTCTTTTTATCCAATTTGCCAGTCTGTGTCTTTTGATTGGGGCATTTAGTCCATTTACATTTAGGGTTAATATTATGTGTGAATTTGATACTGCCATTTTGGTGCTAGCTGGCTGTTTTGCCCTTTAGTTGAGCTGGTACTTGTTGTTCCTTTATATGTGTAGAGCCTCTTTCAGGAGCTCTTGTAGAGCTGGCCTGGTGGTGACGAAATCTCTGAGTACTTGCATGTTCCCAAAGGATTTTATTTTTCCTTCACTTATGAAGCTTAGTTTGGCTGGATAGGAGATTCTGGGTTGAAAGTTCTTTTCTTTAAGGATGTTGAATATTGGCCCCCATTCTCTTCTGGCTTGTAGGGTTTCTGCTGGGAGATCCGCTGTGAGTCTGATGGGCTTCACTTTATGGGTAACCCGACCTTTCTCTCTGGCTGCCCTTAGTATTTTCTCCTTCATTTTGACCCTGGTGAATCTGACGATTATGTGCCTTGGGGTTGCTCTTCTTGACGAATATCTTTGTGGTGTTCTCTGTATTTCCTGGACTTGAATGTTTGCCTGCCTTGCTAGGTTGGGGAAGTTTTCCTGGATAATATCCTGAAGAGTATTTTCCAGCTTGGATTCATTCTCTTCGTTGCATTCGGGTACGCCTATCAAACGTAGATTAGGTCTTTTCACATAGTCCCACATTTCTTGGAGACTTTGTTCATTCCTTTTTACCCTTTTTTCTCCAGTCTTGCCTTCCCATTTTATTTCATTGAGTTGATCTTCGACCTCTGATATCCTTTCTTCTGCTTGGTCCATTCGGCTGTTGATACTTGTGCATGCTTCACGAAGTTCTCGTGTTGCGTTTTTCAGCTCCATCAATTCACTTATATTCCTTTCTATTTTGTCCATTCTTGTTAACATTTCGTCAAATCTTTTTTCAAGGTTCTTAGTTTCTTTGCATTTGGTTAGAACATGTTCTTTAAGTTCACAGAAGTTTCTTACTACCCACCTTCTGAGGTCTGATTCTGTCATTTCATCACACTCGTTCTCCATCCAACCTTGTTACCTTGCTGGTGAGGAGTTGTGATCCCTTTTAGGAGGAGAGGTGTTCTGGTTTCGGATGTTTTCGTCCTTTTTGCGCTGGTTTCTTCCCATCTTTAAGGATTTATCCACCTGTCGACTTTGTAGTTGCTGGCTTTCAGATTGGGTCTCAAATCTTTCAGATTGACGTTCTGTTTGTTGATGATGAGGTTATTTCTGTTTCATGGTTTTCCTTCTGACAGTGTCGCCCCCCTGCTGTAGGTCTGCTGAGGTTCACTCCAGGCCCTGCTTGCCTGGGGTTCACCTGCAGCAGCTGCTGAACAGCAAGGGTTGTTACCAGTTTTCTTCTTCTGCTATCTTTGTCCCAGAAGGATACCCGCCTAGTGTCAATCTGATCTCTCTTTTATGAGGTGTCTTTTTGGATATATAGGGGTCAGGGAGCTGCTTGAGGAGACGGTCTCTTCTTTATAGGAGCTCAAATAGTGAGCTGCGAGCTCTGTTGTTGTTCATTCAGAGCTGCTAGTCAGGTACTTTTTGGTCTGCTGCAGCAGAACTCATAAACTGCTTTTTGTTCCCAGGTGCTGTGTCCCAGGGATTTAGGGCTTTATTTATGAGTTTCCGTTATGCTGCCGCCTTCTTTTTTTTTTTCTTTCCTTCAGGCCTGCCCAGCCCAGCAAGTAGGCAGGCTAGTCACTGTCGGCCTATAGCAGCTTTGCTGAGCTGCTGTGGGCTCCGCCCCGCTGACAAGTGAACTTCCCTGCAGTCCTGTTTATATGGGTGTAGTTAGAACTGCTTTGGCGATGGTGACCCGCCTCTGTTGGGGTGGAGTCTCTGCTGTGGCGGGTTGCCTTGGCAACGGCGGGCTGCCTCTGTAATGGCGGACGCCCCTCCCCCACAGAGCTGGACCATCCCGGGTTCAGCTGCACTTGCTGTGAAACTCTCAATCCAGAGTTTCTGGTTGCTGTTCTTTTGTGGGGGTGGGACCAGCCGAGCCTGATCTCCTGGCTCCCTGCCTCAGAGCCTTTTTTAAGTTGGTGTTCCAGTCGCCTGTTGAAGAGGTGCTGGGGTCTGTTTGTTTTCCCCTGCGGCCACTCACTGCGCTGGCTTAAACAGCAGCACTGAGGTTTGTGGCGCTTTTTTTTCTTTTTTTTTGCCCTGGAATCTACTGTCCTGGTTGTCTGCTCAGTCCCCTTTTTGAACCAGCGTATGGGCGACTTCCCGTGGCTCCAATCGCCAGCCTAAAGGGCCCCTGGACCAGTGTATTTTGTACGGAGAACCGCGGCTCCGGGGCGCCGACAAAGCAGCCGCGCGGGAGAAAGCAGCGGTGCTGGCCAGCACAGCCCCGCTGGCTGAAACAGCCGCGCTGGCGACCGTGGAGCACCTCTGCCCGGGAATTTCCTAGTCTGTGGGCAATAAAAACACGGCGTCCACTCACCCTCTGCGCTTTCCCTGGGAGCTGCAATCCTGAGCTGTTCCTAAACGGCCATCTTGGATCTTCCCCCCATTGTAAACTCTTAACGCTCAAGGAATCCTCCTGCCTCAGTCTCCCAAGGAGCTGAGACTGCACTTGTGCACCACCATGCTTGGCTAATTTTTTATTTTCAGAGACAGGGTATTACTATGTTGCCCAGTCTGGTCAGGACTATTGACTGCATATGACAGAAACCCAACCAACTCTAGTTCCTCACCACCTTTCAATCTGTCAAGTCTTCCGAGTCTCAACAAATGGCATTTTCATCCTTTGAGTTGCCCAAGCCCTGAATCTCAATGTAAACTTTGATTTCTGTCTTTTATGTCATAGTCCATATGAAGGCCAATCATGTTGAGACCCAGGCGGAGGTTCCTGCTGACCCAGGCTCTCACCAGCACATCGTCCTTTACTGTCCTCCTGAGGGTGTGTGGAGCTTCAGTGCTGTGTGCTCTGGGTCTCCATGCTGGGGCACCACCGACTCCTGCTGTCCAGGGCTCCTGGTGGACTCTCTGAGGCCCTGATGTGGAATCTTTCCCATTCGGTGCACCAAGAGCAACCTCACGCGGTGTGGGCTGACGTGAAGAGCTGCCAGATCCAACAGGTAAAAATCACGAGGCACTGCCAGCTGGATGGGGTCAGAGAGTCCTCTCTCCAATACGATTCAGATGAGAAGGGAAGATTCCTTAAGCCCTAAACATCGCAGCATGACCCGCGTATGCCACCCACGAGCTGCGGTGCATGGTCCAGTGGAAGTTATTTGACTCCAGGAGAAGACAGTGTTCTCTTCAGGCCTTTTCCTCAGTGCCTGGATCTGCATCCCTTTCCTCTCTCTTCCCCTCTCACCCCCCAGTCTCCGTCCCCATTTCTCTCTCTGTTTCCACCTTGCTGTTCCCTTTCACCTGCTTTCACCTCTTCAATTTTCATGGTCCGCACTCCCTGTCCACCTGCATTTCCCAGGCTAAGTCCCCTGAGCTCTCCTGGGTGGGGAGATGTGTCTGGTTTTAGGCGGTGCCCTCTAGATGTGTCCAGGATGGGGAAACATGGCTCCGCTGCCAGTAGAATGTTTCAGAGAGTGACCACTTTTGAAGGCTTTTCACATCTCACATTGTGGAATCGTGTAGGACTTAAAATTGATGGGCCACTGTGGAATTCTTGGGTCCTCAGGACCTTGTGGTGGTTGCCTTCTTTCACTGAGCATTCACAGGGTGACTATTAGATGCCAGGCCCTGCTCTGGGGTAGGGGAACCACAATGAGTAAATGTCAGGTCACTGCCCCATGGAACCCACCACTGCAGGCATCAAAAAAGGGGAGAAGGAAAGTGGCGTGGCCTGTTTGTGTCCTTCTCACATGGTCACCTGCCAGGTCCAGGGGGAGTGGGAGCCAGTGCAAGGAGAGAAGCCCAGTGAGAAAGGCAAAGGGATGATGTCAGACCCAGGAACTAAGACCCCCACCTGCAGCCAGTTAGCTTCTGGAGTGGACAAGGAGCAGCAGGGAAGGCCGTGGCCTGGTGTTCTAGGCTTCGACGTCCCATCTCATTCCTGTGGGTGCCAAAATTGTCCAAAGTGAAGACTCAGTGTCTCTAACAACGGTAGGCCAGAGACAGTGTTTCAGAGACGCAGGAAGGATTGTACGCCATGGAAACAGTATATGGTTTTATAGTAGTGCGTCTCTGTCTCTTAACTAGTTAGCATGTTCCTGTTAATGGAAAATATTAGTGGTGTAAGTTCCTCTAGGTCTTCTCATCTTCATGTAAGTTTGTCTGCTTCCCCCATCCCTCCCTTCTTTCCTTTTTTTCCTTCTTTCCTGAGTTTTCTGATCATGGTCATGTGAGGCTAAAATCCAGGAATGACCTGGGTATGCTTTTTCTCTAGTGTTCAAGCTTTTATTCCAAGTTCACTGCAGATATTGGAAAAAGTTTCTATTCTTGTTTGTGGGGGACTGAGGGCCCTTTTTCTATGCTGGCTGTCAGCCAGGAGACACTCTGACTTCAGAGGCCACCTGCTTTCCTCCTTACCTATCTTTTCCATCTTTCAACCAATCACAACTCATGGAGTCCTTCTCAAGCTCCTTCCTTCTCTGATTTCATCTTCTCCAACCAGCCACAGAAAGCTCTGTCACCTACGGAGTGATGCGATTCGATCCAGTTCATGCAGGTAACCTCACCATCTTCAAGTCATGTATCTGTTATATAACAACATAATCATAGGAATGGTGTCTCATCACCTTAATAAGCTTCAAGGGATAAGGGTATGGCATGTTTGGGGACCATTTCAGAAATTCCATCTACCACAGTTGGACACTCACATTCCCCCATCTGCAAAATGCATTTATCCACTCCCCTAAAGTTTCCAAATTTCATGTTATTAAAGCATTATTTTAACATGGAAAATGTCACATAGTTCACATCAGTTCCAAAGTATAGAATCTCATCTAAAACATCCACACTAGGTGTGGATGAGGCTTCTATGTGTGTCCATTAAGTACAGATCCTTGGCATAATTTCGTTACCTCCATCAACCTGTGAAACTGAACAAACTGCTTATCTGCTCCTAATGAGGAATGGCGTGACAGACACGGAATAAGAATTACAGTGATTCTAGTTCAAAAAGAAGGAACATGGAAGGGAGAAAGAAGTCACTGACCCAGAATAGTATGGAAGTGGAGCTGGGCAAAATCCAGCAGGAGGTTCTTAAGTAGGACCCATAGCCTGGGACTGAGCCTCCATTCTGTGGGACTTTGCCTCTGGGACATCTGCTCTGCATTTCTTGAAACCATTATTATCTATCTTATTTTTTCCCCACTCCTTTGGTTCTTCTCCTTTCTCCTCATGGCAGCATCCTCTGCTTAATCCTTGGTCCATCATCCCCAGCAGAATTGGTCAGATATTGCCCATGTCACAGTCCTGTCCATCTCCACGAGGGGCTGTCCTTGTGAGCCCGTGTTCCTCTGAGATCATCTTCACAGACCTGACCACTGTCAGTCATGATTGCTTTCAGCTGACCTGGCTGGGTTAGGAGAAAACCTAAAAATATGGAGTCCCAGAACCATTCTCTGCCCTCTCTATCTCCAGGAGAGGAAGAAAATAACAGGGATCTTCATGGAGAAATGACCCACGTGAGGGCCTGGACTCTCCAGCAGTTACAGCAGAGGAAACTTCCTGAGGAAGCATGGAGGAGCTGAAGGCTCAGACTGGGAAAGCAGGGTTGTGTTAAGCACTATTTAATCCTCACGTGCTCCCTGCCCCAATCTACAAGTCAGTGAATGACAATAGACTGAGAATAAGTAATAGGACTATAGAAACATGATAAAGAATTGTCCAAGGAAAGGCCCTTTTACTCTGTTTGCAAGGTGAAATTGCTGTATTGGATCCAAAGTTTTCTGAAAGGCAGCAGTGAGTTTCTGGAGGGTGAGTTACCTGCTTTGCACAGGGAGGGTGAGGCCAAGGCTTGTGTGGTCTATCTCCTGCCACTAGGTGGTGAGGGAGCCTGGGAGAGTCTTAGTCTTTCTGGACTTGAGTTTTCTCATCAGTAAAGTAGGGGCTTATTGTACCTCTCTGCGGTCCCTTCCTGCTCAGTTTTCTCTGAGTCCTTGAGGGACTGAGATGGTCTTTAACACTGCATGGACCTGTAACCTGCCTTTGACCTCTGTGGGTCTGACTCCTGACTCTCACCCCTGTGTTTCTCCTGCAGAGCCTGAGCTGACTCCACACCCTGGAAGCCAAGAACCGAGGGATCAGATGGAAGAAGGAAAGTCAGCAGGTTTTGGAAAAGAGAATAACCTGCAAAGGACAAGTCAATGCTAGAACAGGTGAGAAACAAAGAAGGAGAGAATAAGGACAAACTGGGCCAGAAGCCTCAGGGGAAATGGGCAATGGGCCTATGATCATTCAACCACTCGAGGAGCAGCGCAAGCTGAGCAATGGGGACCGAGAGAGAAACTTACTCCACAGGAGTCTCCTGACCCTGGCCAGGGAGAGCCAAAGCTGGCCAGGGATCAGAGCTGGTTTATAGTGAGGGGCAGCACCAACTCCAAGAGGGGGAGGATGCGACCGTGAGCCCCACCCCAGACCCAGGAGCCTCGACCTCGGGGCTGCCGTAGCAGTGGATGCTCTTCAGGTCAGTGCAGGTTAGAGAGAAGAAACATGCTTGGAGAAGGTTTAGAGATGTCTGTTCTTAAATGAAACAGTTCTGTCCTAGATCAGGTGTCAGAATAAGTTTTTCTTGCCAGTATGAAGCAGTGATAGTTACACTCTTCCTCTGCACTTTCAGTTGAGGAAGGTCACTATATGATATGAGTATTTACTGGGTGTTTAATTTTCTCTACACCGTGTTAAGCACTCGGGGTTCAAATAGTAGTGTTTCCCCAAGGAACTCAAGCTCATGAGAGAAAGAACACAGAGACATGATTTCAAGAAAATATAATAATTCTCTGAAAGTGGGGTGTCATGGCAGCCAAGAGGATGGGAGTATAAGTGAAGACATTGCTCCTAATGACAAGGGGAACCATAAGAGGAATTCTTCAGAGTAGTCCCGTTTTTCCTCCAGTGTCCCACAGAAGATCCTGGGGCATGACTGGTGTAGAGCAGGGGTCTACAGGTGTAGGAAGGGGGCTTGCTGCATCTTGGGAGAAATTATAGCATCCCTAGTAGGACATTTTGGAGAGGAATGTTGGTGATTGAATTGGATATCTGTAGACACTTTTATCCTATCTTCAGTGAACACTGCTGAGACCTTCCTTAGTGCCAGACCCTAAGCTGGGAATCATGAACACAGAGACGAGTAGAATATGATCTCAGCTTTCACAGAACTCAGTCCAGTGAATAGCAAGTTATGAGAAGTGTAGTAATGGTGGCTTCATTAGAGCAAGTGGCTCATGCTGCATGGAGATGACCTCAGTGGATGGCTGGGTCCCCCTTCTGGTTGTTATCAACAGCTGGATGACTTGCTCTGGGCCAGTGACCCTGGATTTCTGCCAGGTGTCTGCATCTTAGGTACAAGCAACACCTCAGTTTCCTGTTGGGTCAAAACAGTTAACACTGCCAAGGTACTCAGAGGACACTAGTGACATCAGTAGCTACTGATGAGGTCCTGGCCAGCTAGGGAAATAAAGATGTAAGTTTAACAATGATTCTAAATTTGTTCTTAACATCATGAGCAGAGAGTATCTGTCTTCTAAGTCAAATACTTTTTAGACTTCAAGATTCACCCACATCCAAAATAAAATCTATATCAGTCATATCACTGCCCTGAGATGATTTCTCCCTGTCCTTACCAGAAGCCTGCGCTATCTGGAGCACTGAGGCTGTCTCAAGCTAACTGACCTGCTCTCTGGATTCCAGGGTCACCAACAGAACCAGAGGTTGAAGGCACAGGCATTGATATCTACAACCGTTCTGACTCCAGGTTGATCCACCCCAATGCCCAGTATTAACCACACAGTAACAGGATGCCACCAACATTTTGATTTGGGGCGGTCATGTCATAATTTTAATAAAATTTAATAGACATTATTTTTTAGAATAATTCTAGGTTTACAGATAAATTGAGCTGACAGCACAGGGAATTCCCCTATTCTCTCTTGTCCCCTAGAACACAATTTCCTCTATCATTAGTATCTTGCATTAGTGTGATAGATGTTTTCAATTGATCAATCAATATTGATATGTTATTAACTAAACTCCATAGTTTACATTAGGGTTCATTCTTTGAGTTTTATAGTTCTGTGGGTTTTGACAATTCCCTAGTGTCATGATTCCTCAGTACAGTATCTCACAGAGTTTCACTGCTGAAAACCTCCTTTTGTTCAACCAATTCATCCCTCCTCCACGCTTGGCAATCACGGATCATTTCACTATCTCTACCATTTTGACTCTCCTGGAATGTCCTAGTGTTGCAGTCATACAGTGTGTAGAGTCTTTAGACTAGTTTCTTCCTAGCATTATGGATTTAAAGTTCCTTCATGTCTTTTCATGGCCTGATAGCTCATTTCTTTTTATCACAAATCATATTGTGCTGTACAGATATTCCACAATTTGTTTAGCCATTCACTTAGTAAAGGATATTTTGGTTATTTCCAGTTTTTGACAAGTATGAGCAAAACTGTTGTAAATACCTGGATGCAAGTTTTTGAGTGAACATGTTTTCACATTACTGTGGTAAATACCTAAAACTGCTATTTGCAGGATTATGTGGCAAGGCTATGTTTAGCTTTGCCAAAAAAAAAAAAACCTGCCAAACTGTTTTCCAAAGTGACTAGCATTTTGCATTTCCACTAGCAGTGAATGAGAGTTCCTGTTGCTCTGCATGTTTGGCAGCCTTTGGTATTGTCACTTGTTTGGATTGGAGCCATTCTATTAAGTATATATTATAGTGTAATGGCATCTCATTGGTTTAATATGCAATTTCCTAGTGACACATGATATCGAGCATCTTTATCATATGCTTATTTGCCATCCATATGTCTTTTCTGGTGAAGTATGCAGATCTTTTGCCCATTTCTAAATTGGGTGGTTTGCTTTTTTATTATTGAGTTTTAAGAGTCCTTTATATATTTTGGACACCAGACTTTGATCAGATCTGTATTTTACCAATGTTTTTTCCCCAGTCTATCACTTGCTTATTCATTTTCCTTAACTATGTCTTTCACAGAGCAGAAGTTCTTAATTTTAATGAAGTTCAACTTATCAATTTTTTTCTTCCTGGATTGTGTTTTTGACATTGTATCTGAGAAGTCATCGCTAAACCCACAGTCACCCAGATTTCCCCTATGTTATCCTCTAGGAGTCTTACAGTTTTGCACCTTACATTCAGGGGTAAGATCCATTTTGTGAAAGGTGTAAAATCTGTGTCTAGATATATTTATTTTTCACATATGGATATCTAGTCATTCTAGTACCATTTGTTGAAAAGACTATCCTTTCCCTGTTAAATTGCCTTTGCACCTTTCTCAAAGATCAGTCTATTTCCGAGCTCTGTATTCTTTTCTGGTGACCTATTTGTCTGTTTTTTTCTTCCTTCACAAATTTCCATTCTCTTTGGTTACTGTAGCTTTATAATTAGTGCTGAAGTCGGCAGTGTCAGTTCTGCGGGCATTTTTCTGATCTTTACCATGAGAACCTGGTTGGGCTCCAGGTGGTAAAACTTAGAAAAGTGTGAGATCCCCCCTAAATCTGGGCCCCAAGGAGTTTTGAATGCTCAAGCCAGGCCACCCTCAGCGTCTAGTCATCTGTCAGTACCATTTAAGTGCTCCTCCCAGTGGCTGGCTTCAGCAGCTTCTGTTCCCTGTGTTTGCCTGTCTTTCTTTTCAGCATGGCAATTTGTCCTGTGACCTCTCCTCTAGTCCCTCTAATAAGGTTTGAGAATTTTCAGTTTGTTCAGCTTCTTTCTTGTTGTGAGGACAAGTGGTAACCTCCTGGCTCCTTACAAGTTGGAGTTGAAACCAGAAATCTCATTAAACAAGTTACTTGTAATAAAAGTCACTAATCACAAATGTAGAACTGAATAATTTCATTAGATACGTAGAATTTTGTAGCCATCACCTCAGTCCCCTTTTAGAATATAGACTACATTTCTTTTCTCCCCAGATTCCCCAGAGGCTCTTTGCAATCATTTTCCAATCCCTGGTCATCGTGATGGAGCCTGAACAAAATTTAAATTTGGGAAACAGACAACATTACATTTCAGCTTTTATTAGATTGGGATTTTATCTAATGGACCATTGTCTTACTCTTGTGTCAACTAGAAGAGATATTTTATTCTAAGGACTTTCTTTGGGGAACTTAGTAGTAGTCCTGTTTATTGCTCTCTTTGAATTGGTTC
>NW_022438374.1:0-15329 GCF_009761245.1 Sapajus apella
GCCCAGGCTGCTGGAATGCAATGGTGCAATCTCGGCTCACTGCAACCTCTGCCTCCTGGGTTCAAGTAGTTCTCTGCCTCAGTCTCCTGAGTAGCTGTGATTACAGGTGCCCACCACCACACCTGGCTAATTGTTTGTATTTTTAGTAGGGATTGGGTTTCACCATCTTGGCCAGGCTGGTCTTGAACTCCTGACCTTGTGATGCACCCACCTCGGACTGCCAAAGTGCTGGGATTACGGGAGTGAACTGCCACACCTAGCCTACCTACTTTATTTTTCCCCACACGTAAACTTTAATGGGTTGTAGCCATAGACACCTATTTGATTTAGCATCTAGGGCATAGGGTGTGCATCCATCATCTGTTAGTTGTTCTAAAGATACAGATTATAGGTAGAATTGAGGTCCCTTTTGTACCCTTCCCAATGCTCTTCACTTTCTCCTTTAAGTAGGGAATTAAATTCACAAATTCAGTTTTCAGTGCTATATATAAGTTTTTACTACATATATAAATGTACATATAGTATTATTTTAAAATTCTGTTATTTCTATCTTCCTTCAGCTGAATTTTTTTGTTCAGTAACTTGAGCATTATTCCTGTAACTCTAGTGCCTTTGTTATCACCGTTGCTTGTTACTTGGGTAACTGAAGTTTATCCACCCTCCTACGGAACATTAGGTTTTGTTTTTTCTGTTTTGATTTGTTTTTTTTTTTTTTTTTTTTTGAGACAAATCTCACTGTGTCACCAGGCAGCCATAGTGTAGTGGAGTGATCTCGGCTCACTGTATCTCCACCTCCCAGGTTCAAGTGATTCTCCTGCCTCGGCCTCCTGAGTAGCTGGGATTACAGGTACCTGCCCCTGTACCTGGCCAATTTTTGTATGTTTAGTAGAAACAGGGTTTCACCATGTTGGCCAAGCTGGTCTCAAACTCCTGACCTCAGGTGATCCGCCCATCTTGGCCTCCCAAAATGCTGGGATTACAGCATGAGCGAGTCACTGTATCCCAGCCCAAACGTTAGGTTTTTTACTACTCTTAACTCTTTAGATGAAGCTGCTACACAGTCTTTATGCAGGTATAGGTAGATTTTTTTTGGAAGAGTGTTTTGCAGACTTTGGTTCTCGGTAAGAAGTAAGTTTTTACCATCACAAAGAAGATAAGGGTTTAAAAAAAGAAAAGTAAGTTTTACAGCACAAACCAGCACACATACACATGCATGTAAGCATAACCGAAATAAAAGTCAAATGAGACAATGTTTAAACTTGTCCTGTTTGATGATTTTCTATTTCATTCTACTCAGGTTTTATTTTTGTTTTGGTTTTTGTTTTGTTTTGTTTTGTTTGAGACAGAGTCTCACACTGTCACCTAGGCTGCAGTACAGTGGTACAATCCCAGCTCACTGCAATCTCCACCTCCTGGGTTCAAGTGATTCTCCTGCCTCAGCCTCCCAAGTAGCTGGGATTATAGGTGCGTGCCACCACACCCAGCTAATTTTTGTATTTTTAGTAGAGACAGGGTTTCACCATTTTGGCCTGGCTGGTCTCAGACTCCTGATGGGTGATCCACTCACCTCAGCCTCCCAGAGGACTTAGATTACAGGTGTGACCACCGCGACTGGCCTAGCTTTGTTTTGTGTTTTTTTAGTACCCTTGTGACCTACACTGATCCTGTTACCCCCTAAAAAGGTCAAGCTCTGAGTTTGAAAAGTGCAAGTGTTTTTCCCTATTGCGGTATAGTAATTGTTCCCCCAGCTGTGTGTTTTTATTTCTAGGCTATAGAGCAGCAGAAGAAATAGTGGGATGAGCATCTCTGCAGTCCTCACCTGGATTCACCCATTATTAACATCCTAACACATGAGCTTCATTTTTTTGTTTCTATATAAACACGTACACACACACTTTTTTTTCTGAACCATTAGAAAAAATAGGCAGTTAAAATACTTTAAATACTTCATCATAAATCTGAGAATGAGGACATATCTTTCAGTATAACCACAGCATAATGGTATATAATGCACTATCTATGTGTATCTCCAGTTGTTCCCAAATGGTTTTTTGTTTGTATGTTTGTTTTGTTTTCTTTTGTTTTTTTTTTTTTTGAGAAGGAATCTCACTCTGTTGCCCAGGCTGGAGTTCAGTGGCACGATCTCAGCTCACTGCAATCTCCTCCTCCCAGGATCATGCGATTCTCCTGCCTCAGCCTCTCGAATAGTTGGGACTACAGGCATGCACCACCGCATCCAGCTGATTTTTGTATTTTTTAATAGAGACGGGGTTTCAGCATGTTGGCCAGGCTGGTCTCAAACTCCTGACCTCAGGTGATCTACCCGCCTCAGCCTCCCGAAGTGGTGGGATTACAGGCATGAGCCACTGTGCCTGGCCCCTAAAATGTCTTTAGCTATTCTTTTTTGTTCCCTGTTCTGAGTCCCTCTCAAGATCTGTGCATTACATTTACTTGTTAAAGCTTCTAAGCCTGTCTAGAACAGTCTCCTTGCCCTTTATTGCTTGTTTGGTTTTTCTTGAAGAGTTCTGGCCATTTGTCTTATAAAAATCCTGCTCACTGAGGAGATGCATGAAAATTTACCATTTCCAGCATTTTTGAGTAGTAAAGCCAAGCTCACTCTAACTTTGACTGTTTGCTTGGTATTTCCAACATTCTGGAATTACTGGGTAAAGTTTTTTTTTTTAATTACATAACTTATATTTTCAAATCACTTCTCAAAAGATTTATATCGGTTTACAGTGATGGTACACTTGGTTGGATTTCATAGTGTCTGTCTGCCACTTCACCATCTGTCTTTCCCCTCCCCATGCTGCTGAAACAAAGTTTTGCTCTTGTTGCCCGGGCTGGAGTGCAGTGGCGCAGTCTTGGCTCACTGCAACCTCCACCTCTCGTGTTCAAGCAATGCTTCTGTCTCGGCCTCCTGAGTAGCTGGGATTACAGGCGCACACCACCACACCTGACTAATTTCTGTATTTTTAGTAGAGTTGGGGTTTTATCATGTTGGTCAGGCTGGTCTCGAACTCCTGACCTCATGATTTGTCCACCTCAGCCTCCCAAAGTGCTAGGATTACAGGCATCAGCCACAACACCCGACTAAAGACTTTTGTACAATGGGGTGTTGTTGTTGAATAAATTCCAGCCATAGGAATTGTATGTTTATCATATGTAATGAAAATCCCAAGAATACCAGAAAATCAGCTGTGTTGAGACTCTTGCATCTTTTCTTTTTCCCTTAACAGTCTCCAGAATATGTGAATTGAAGTTAGAATTAAATGTGTCATAATGTTTGATAAGGGGCTAATATACATTATTTAAAATAATGGCGTTTTAGGAATTTAATAATGCGTTCAAATCTAATTGTTCTGCGTTTTGTGGCGGATTCTCTGTTGCAGACTGGAAACAGCAAAGGCCATGCATTTGTGGACTTTGAGTGTAAGGATGTTGCCAAGACAGTTGCAGAAACAATGAACAACTACCTGTTTGGTGAAAGGCTCTTGGAGTGTAAGTGCTCCTGTCTCTGTGGTAGCAGGGTTGCCTGGGTGCCTGCTGCTGGTGGGTGACTGGTGGGAAGGGCGGCTTGCTTAACTGCTTGGACATGCCACTTCCTCTGTGGATGAGTCTTACAGAATGGTGCAAGGATTTCACTGTGTGTGTCACAGGCAGATTCTAATTGGAATTTTAAAATCTCCCAGCATGAGAGCTGTTTTTATCCTAAATGGAACTGGACAAGTCACCTTGGGGACACACAGGAGGAGCAGCTAACCCATGCTTATGGGCTGTGAAAGACTTACCTGGGGAAAGAGCATTGACATTGAAACCTGAAGACTAAGCAGGAGCCAGCCAGGTGAGGGGACAGAAGTGAAGACAGACCATTGCTGGCTGAGGGACATTGAATGCCAGACTAGAGGTGCCTGACCATTTGGCTGTGAGGGAATGTGAGGAAAAGTAGCAAGAGATCAGGGAGCAGGAAGAGGCTTCAGGTCGGGTTACTGAAGGCTTTCTAAGTCAGCGAATTCAGAATTCATCCTTAGGGCAGTGGGATAGCAGCAAAGGTCAGGAATCGCATTGCAGAATCCATCTAAATGGCAGTGGCTATAGCTCTTCCACACGAGAGAAGCTGGAAGGCGTAGAGGAGTGACAGCACCAGATTAGAAATTCATCCTGCAGAAAGGAGCCAGTGCAGCCTCGACCCTGCAGTCCACAGAGTGCAGAGAGCATCCGTCTCCAGATCCTGCTGCCCTTGGGAGGCAGAGCGAAGTTTCTGGCCTCCCTGTGCCCGTGGTGGCCTGTGGCCATCTTAGGTACCCAAGTTCACAGCTGACAAGGCTGCCCAGGTAGCATCTCTCTATTCACTTCCCATTGCTGTGAGAGAAGCCAGGATTACAGGTGTGAGCCACTGTACCCAGCCACGTCGTGCTGACTGTGAGGAATGGCACTGGGGAGATGCCAAAGTTAACATTAAAATTCCTTTCCTACCATTTGGTTGAAACTTTTTATGTTTTTTTCTTTTTAAAAATAGGTCATCTTATGCCACCTAAAAAAGTCCATAAAGAACTCTTTAAAGACTGGAATGTTCCATTGAAGCAGCCGTCATATCCATCAGTGAAACGTTAGAATCGGACACAACCACAAAAACTACGGATGGAGGAGCGATTTAAAAAGAAAGAAAGGTTACTCAGGAAGAAACTAGCTAGAAAGGGAATCGATTATGATTTTCCTTCTTTGGTAAATATTTCTTCATGAAATCTTTTTTTGTGATTTGTTGTGGGGAGGGGAGGGGGTGGCCTTGTGTCTCGTAAAGTACCTAGCCTAGTGCTTACCACAACCGTGGCTCACTGCAGCCTGCATCCTGGGTTCAAGCGATTCTCTTGCCTCTAGCCTCCCAAGTAGCTGGGATTACAGTTGTATACTACCACGCCCAGCTAATTTTTGTATTTTTAGAGATGGGGTTTCTCCATGTTGTCCAGGCTGATCTCAAACTCCTGACCTCAGGTGATCTGCCCACCTCAGCCTCCCAAAGTGCTGGGATTACAGGTGTGAGCCACCATGCCCAGCCAGTTTTTTGACAGGATTTTTTTTTTTTTTTTTTTTTTGATACAGAGTCTTGCTCTGTTGCCCATTCTGGAGTGCAGTGGCACAATCTTGGCTCACTGCAACTTCCACCACCCAGGTTCAAGCAGTTCTCCTGCCTTACTCCTGAGTCGCTGAGATTACAGGTGTGCACCACCACACCAGGCTAATTTTTTGTATTTTTAGTAGAAATGGGGCTTCTCCATGTTGGCCAGTCTGGTCTCAAACCCCTGATCTCAGGTGACCATCCACCTCAGCCTCCGAAAGGCCTGAGATCACAGGCAAGAGTCACTGTGCCTGGCCTGACTAAACTTGAAACATTGTTGGTTCTTCCTAAAACATGAGAGCAGATTCTGTTATTTCCATTATACATTAGCGGAAATGTCCTTTAAGTAGATAATCTAATTGAACCTTAGGCCCTGGTACTCTTGTGAAGCCATCTGGGAACCGAGACAGTGAAGCTTGAAAAGCGGCATGCGAGCACTGCTTTCCCTGAACTTTGCTTGTGACTTAGGGGAGGTGAGGGTGGCCTGCCTTTGCACATTCTTCCTGCTTCCACCCTCCTGAATTCAGGATTCTGTGAATCAGTGAGCTCCAGATTTTGGCCTTCCCTTCAGCCTCTGCAGCGCTGTCAGTTCCTCAGCTGGGCTTCTCCTAGTTTTGCCCTTTACTTGAGATTATTCACTGTATTGATGAGTTTTGCATTTTAAATTGAAATGCTCTGTCATTAGGGAGGATATATATGAGGATCTAATGCTAAGTTTAAAAAGAAAAAATATGAGACTGTTAATTTATAATTTCTTTATTAAAGATTTTACAGAAAACGGAAAATTTTTCAAAAACTAATCGTCAGAAGTCTACAAAAGTCCAGGTAAACTGTTTTTTTTTTATCATTTTACATGCCCAATATTAGAGAAAGATTAGTAGGAAAACATTTAAGACGACTATAACTGATCAATATTCAAACTTATGTGTCTTTTAAAATTTATTGTAAGGTTTTACGTAAGAAGAAGGAAAAGGCTGTAGGCACTCTTGACACTGCTGAGAAGACTGTGGATAGCCAGGTAAAGTTGTCTCCAATATTCCGGACACCAGGTATTATACAGATAACCTGAAGAAAGAAAGGCAGTTTCTGCTACTCTGATTTTAAGATTTCAAATTGAATATTGTCACATTTGGTAGATCTTTATTGTTGATTTAGCAATTTTCTATGTAACACCTTATAATGGAACATGCTATGTTCCAATTAATTGTGAATTTCTGTACTAAGTTAGATAAGCATCTGAGTTCTTTATTTCTTACAATAGTATCACCAAAAGATTGAAACAGGCCTAAAATAATGGGGTACCGCTTGTAAAAATAGAAGAGAGGTGATATTTTGGGTACATTCATAATCTTGTGTACATTTGTGTATTATAATCTTTACTTGTTGAATCCAGGGCCCCACACCAGTTTGTACACCAACATTTTTGGAGAGACGAAAATCTGAAGTGACTGAAATGAATGAAGATGATAAAGATAATGAACCAGTTTTCAAACAGCCCGTGTCCTGTGTAAAAGAAGAAATACAGAAGACTCAAACACCTACACATTCACGGAACAAAAGACGAAGCAAAAGCAATCAGTGATTTTTAATGTATTTGTATTGTATTTTCTGAGAAATATAATATTTTTATGAGGGTGGACTTAGTATTTTACTGTGTACAGTGAAATGCAACCCTTGACAGGATTGTCAGGAAAAATACACTGTTTGGTCCAGTTAAGAAAAGCAGTCTGTAATTCTGGATTGCCTGCTCTTGGCTGAAATACAAGGGCGCAGACCGGTTTGCAGTGGCTTGGCTGACATTGCCTCTTTGTCCTGTTCTCTGTTTTTCTTTTGACATTTCATAGCTCTCCTTAGTTACTCTGCCTGGATAGAAAGGTGACCACTAAGTGCAGGTTTAAGTAGTAAACTGCAGCCTTTTCTGTCACCACCAGTTAAAGACCACCAAGCTTATTTGTCCGTCTGCATGATTTCTCAGGGACATTAACTCATGAGGGCGCTTTAGATTTCAACATCACATAGTTGAAGCTGGAAGTTAAATTATATGTAGAGTGAGAAGGCAGTTCCAGTGTTAGCACAGATTTGTGTATTCAGATTTTAATAGAGATTCAAAAATGACTCATTTTTATGAATAATTTTAAATTTGTTTTCATTGGGCTAGCATGGATTAATAACCACCATTTTATACATCAGTGAGGAATTGTATTTCAAGATTCAAACAATAGCCAGCAAATAAACTTTTTTTCTACAATTTATTTGTTTGCAAATAGGACTTGGGAGTCACTGGGGGAAAAAAATGGTAAATTTTCCTCTTCATTATCAAATTCAGATTCATTATAAACATTGCCATCAGATGTAGTAGCTTGTGCCTGTAATCCCAGCACTTTGGGAGGCTGAGGCAGGAGGATTACTTAATACCAGGGGTTGGAGACCAGCTGGGCAACATGATGAGATCCCCTCTCTACAAAAAATTTTTAAAATGAGGCCGGGGACAGTGACTCACGCCTGTAATTCCAGCACTCTGGGAGGCCGGGGCAGGCAGATCACAGGTCAAGAAATTGAGACCATGCTGGCCAACATGCTGAAACCCTGTCTCTACTAAAAATAAGAGATGGATGTGGTGGCGAATGCCTGTAATCCCAGCTGCTCAGGAGGCTGAGGCAGGAGAAACGCTTGAATCCGTGAGGCGGAGGTTGCAGTGAGCCGAGATTGTGCCACTGCACTCCAGCCTGGGCAATAAGAGCGAAACCATGTCAAAAAAAAAAAAAGACTTAAAAAAAATTTTTTTTTTTTTTTGAGACAGAGTCTCTGTCGCCCAGGCTGGAGTGCAGTGGCGTGAATCTCGGCTCACCGCAACTTCCACCTCCCAGGTTCAAGTGATTCTCCTGCCTCAGCCTCCCAAGTAGCTAAGACTACAGCTGTACAGGTGTGTGCCACCACGTCTGACTAAATTTTTTAATTTTAGCAGATATGAGGTTTCACTATGTTGGACAGCCTGGTCTTGAACTCCTGACCTCATGATCGGCCTGCCTCCACCTCCCAAAGTGCTGGGATTACAGGCCTGAGCCACCTTACCTGGCCAGAATATTTTTTTTTAATTCATTGCCACTAGGCATTCTTTCATCTAGCATTTCTGAAGTCTTTAATATGATACTGGGCTAGGTGTTCTGATGCAAAATAAGAGTTGGGTTTTTTTTTTCACCTTTGCGCAGTTGGGCTAAGGTCGAAAAGGGCATTAGCCAAAATAGAGCTGGTTTTAAGTACATCCAAAGAGCAGATCTCTGGAATGTATCTTGTACATAGAAGATTGAGTATATATTTGTTGTATGAATGCTGTCTTGGAACCATCTCTGAACTTTGTGGATCTGGACATCTGTCTGGTTTCCCCTGGGAAGACGTCAAAAAGGTTTTCCATGTCAAGACACACGTCTGTTGTGTTTCATCTTAAGGGGCGTGTGCATTCAGACATGTACATGGCGAAATGAACTGAGTAATTCTCCCTTCCCAAACAGCCGCCTGCCACCCCCCTTGGGTATGATACTGTTCATCACCACTTAATGTGTAAGGGAATATTGTAACCTGGAGAAGAGAAGGGGTAATTCCATCCTTAGCATGTCGTGGCCAAATTATTTACTTAGAGACAGTGTCACTCAGTGTTGCCCAGGCTAGACTGCAGTAGCATGGTATCTGCTCACTTCAGCCTCCACCTCCCTGGTTCAAGTGATTTTCCTGCCTCAGTCTCCCAAGTACCTGGGGTTACAGGCATGTACCACCACACCCAGCTGATTTTTGTGTTATTAGTAGAAAGACAGGATTTCACCATATTGGCCAGGCTGGTCTTGAACTCCTGACCTTAAGTGATCCATCTGCCTCGGCCTCCCAAAGTGCTGGGATTACTGGCATGAGCCACCAGGCCAGCCATTTTTCCATTCTTAATTTTTTTTTTTTTTTTTTGAGACAGAGTCTGGCTCTGCCACCCAGGCTGAAGTGCAGTGGTGCAATCTAGACTCTGCAACCTCCACCTCCCAGGTTCAAGTGATCCCTTGCCTTAGCCTCCTGAGTAGCTGGGATTACAGGCACCTGCCACCATGCCTGGCTAATTTTTGGATTTTTGGTAGATACAGGGTTTCACCACGTTGGTCAGGCTGATCTCAAACTCATGACCTCATAATCCGCCCAGCTCAGCCTCCCAAAGTGCTGGGATTACCAGCGTGAGCCACCTTGCCCAGCCCTCTTAATTTTTAAAAATTAATGAGATTTAGGCCAGACACAGTGGCCCACGCCTGTAATCCCAGCACTTTGGGAGGCTGACGCGGGTGGATCACAAGGTCAAGAGATCGAGACCATTCTGGCCAACTTGGTGAAACCGTCTCTACTGAAAATTCAGGAGTTAGCTGGGTGTGGTGGCACACACATGTAGTCCCAGCTACTCGGGAGGCCAAGGCAGGAGAATCGCTTGAACTCGGGAGGTGGAGGTTGCAGTGAGCCAAGATCATGCCATTGCACTCCAGCCTGGGCAACAAGAACGAGACTCCCTCTCAAAAAATAATAATAATGAGGTTCGTGTTGCTGTTATGTATAATATATCAGACAAAAAGCTATAAAGGAAAAAAAGAATCAGCCCATAGACAAGTTTCAGTTGGAGCCACGCATTTCACAAGCTGGATGTTGGCCATAAGATGGAATGTCAAGTGAAGAGATGCTACAGAAATGGCCTTTGATTGGCAAATGAATGAAGTTGACATAAGTTCAGAACGGGGTTTTCCATTACTGTCATTGTTTGGAATACAGCGTGGCCAAAGCCAAGGCAACTGGTCACCGTGACTGGAAATTGTAGCCCCAGCTGATCTGTGCTATGAGACTGCTAATATGAATTCTAAAATCTCACTTTAGTGCAGCTAAGGCTATTTCTTGAAGTGGTGGGGGAAAAGTATAACACATGAAAATGATACAGAATTCATTTTCTGGGGGCTAAAGCATTGTAGGCAATGGCAAGAACTTTGGGTTTTATTATGAAGTAAGAAACCACTGGAGAGTTTTGAGCAGAAAAATGACAAAATCTACCTCTACAAAAACCACAAAAAATAGCTGGGCAAGGTGATTCGGCCTGTAGTCCCAGATGTTCAGCAGGCTGAGAGAGGAGGATCACTTAAGCTCAGGAGATCAAGGCTGCAGTGAGCTGAGATTGCACCACTGCACTCCAGCCTGGGCAACAGAGGGAGACCTGGTCTCAAAAAAAAGAAAATTTAATCAGACATAGCAGTGCTTGCCTTGGCAGCATGTATGCTAAAATTGGAGCAATACAGAGAAAATTAGATGGCCCCTGTGCAAGAATGACATGCAAATTCATGAAGCATTCCATATTTTTTAAAAAACATTTTTTAATAAAAGAAAAAGACAGGAAAAGAAGTGCAGCATAGACTATTGCATAAGAAAATTTTGAAAGTTAGGTGCAGAATAGATAGTACACCCTGGGAGAGACAAGATTCACAGCAACTGCTTGTAAGGATGAGACAGCAAAGACTGGCACTCCCCTTTATGGGAGTCCCACCTGATTACTCATAAGGAGGCAGAAAGAGGCGTTACAAGCATGTCCTCCGTGGTCCTCTGGATGTTTTGGATCTGACAGGTTGGTTATCTGGGTTTTAAAATTAGTCATAAGTTGGGTTATGTTATTCAATTAGTCTAGAATATAAGTACAACATTCCATTTTTATGATGGTACAGGCTCCCACTTGAGCTGTAGTGCGTGTACACACGACCATACAGTTTTGCAGCGCAGCTTTCCTCGTAAGTGAAATCCCATGGTTTAGTGAAAAGATACGCATGCAGCCATCACTGAACACCTTTGGGTATAATTTGTTAAGGCCTCTATGCCATATAACATCTTATATACCTCTATATGCCATATGACATGAACGAAGGTTGAAGCTAAGTGTTCATAGTATCAGAATACACAACATGTTCAGCGAGATCATAAATGAAAAAGGTTTCCTGGTTTTGGCAGGGTCTAAATTACTCATCCTTGTGCCCAAGCATAACCTAGGGAACATTGTCCTAACCATCCTGGAGGTAACCATGGCTGTAAGTTAGTGCCACATAGCCAATGTGTGCCATTTGGAGCTCGCCAATAAACACCTGCTCACTGTACCCAATTGGTAGCACACCAGTCAGTATCTTGTAGTATAATTATGCAGTCAGTACATTCTCCAGGTATCCTCTGCGTATCTCTTATACTGTGTGGCCATTGGTCCTTGGTGTGATTTCTTTGCTCCCAGCATAAAGGAGCATTTTGGCTGAGTTGGCCAAATGAAGGGGTGAGTCACACAAACCCATCCCAAATTTGCATTATCCAATTTTGAAAATGGGCCATTTTGGGGGGTGTGGTTACCACCATCTCTTTTAGTTGGGGGGCTGCCAAAGTAAGAACTAGTGAGCCAGTCCTTTCTGTTGAAAAGCTTTTCCCATGTCCCTTGCTCTAAAGAGTGTTTTTAATGGGCCAGTTACATATATTGTCTTTTGTTATACCAGCACTAAGGATACCAGACCATTTCTGTGATGTCATGAATTTTTGGTATTCTATCCCACCCTGACCTTGGAAGGGGGATACCCACCATGATAGGCTGGAGCCGCTGGAAAGAGGCATGAGTCCGCATATCCGGCAGGTGGGTCCTTTTGTAATCTCTCTGCATAGTCCTGAGCCCATTATAGAAACAGGTTTGTTTCGTGGACAGCAGTGAGTGGCAGTGGCAAGAAGACATGAGGACATAGGATAAATAGAAGCAAGGCTGTAAAATTCATTTTAACTACTAAAAGGATGTTAAAAGTGACAAGGCAAATGCCCTTTTCTGCATAAGATAGGCATCACCAGCATCTCTAGGACCACAATCATAATGGCTATTATACAATAAACATGGGCATTCTTTTGAATACAGGCCTGGTCCTGCGTCTTGTGTTTAAACAGTCCACAACAACTGTCAGCTGCTTCTAGTCCTGGGCCTTTGGGTGTAATTTGTTAAAGCCTCACTAAACATCGAAGGTTGATGTTTAGTGAACTAGAGGCGAAGATCCTTCTTGGGAGACACTGTCCACTCAAGAGGTTGTGCCTTTTTAAGCTGAGAGAGGTGAATCCATGAATCTATACCCTCTAATTTTGCAGCACGTGGATTAGTCAGTAGTTCCTTGGTATGGGCCCTTCCATCGAGGTTGGAGGGAGTCCTTTATCAAATGTCTTTTCTAATAGACAAAGTCTCCAGGCCACAGATTATGACAAGAAACCTCATCTTCAGGGAGTGCACTGTGAAAGGAACTCTTTACCAATCTTGGCCTTTTTTAAGATGATGAATGAATCCCTTACAATATGGCAACATATCTCCCATGAGAAAAATTGGCTTGGTTATATACACAGAGGCCTTCCTGTTATAATTTCATAACTGGATAGTTGATGTTTTCCGAAAGGTGTGCACTGGCGCGTAAGCAGCACTGGGGGAGTCTTTGGGCAGGAGAGATGAAACACCTCCGTGAACCTAGACAATTGTGTTTTAATTATTCCTTTGGTCTTTTCTGCCAGTCCTGAGGACTGGGGATGGTAGGCACAATGGAAATGTGGAAATCTGGGCCAAATTTTACAGATATTTTGAATAACCTTCCCAGTAAAATGAGTTTCCCTATCACTGTGAAGTTCACAGGGGACCTCCCATAGTGGAATAATTTTTTCTAGTAAGGTTTTTCCAACTGCCATTACTGTTGCTTGCCTGCAGGGCAAATTTTCAACCCAATGAGGAAACATGTAGACCATTACCAAAATACACTTGTATTCTTGAGATAATGGTAGCAGCTGGGTAAATTCAAGCTTCCATACCTCAAAAGGTCCAGCTGGAAGGGGAGAATGACCCTGGGCCCCATGAAGGGGCTCCCCTGGGTTATATTTGGGACAAATAACACATCAGGAGTAAACCTGATGGTTTCCAGTAATATTGTTTACACCAGGATATCATTTTATCTGGATTCCAGTGTGTCAAATTACGAACATATTCCATAAGGAGCACCTTACATCCCAGTGGAATAATGGGTTGGTTATTAGGTCCAAACCACATTTCAGTTTTGGGAGACGGGCATCCCATCTGCTTCCAAATGAATTTCTCTTTTGTTGGGGCTGAGCTCTGGGTTTCTTTCAACGTGTCTTTAAGTGTTTTTTGGTTTTATGACCATTTCCCAGGTTGGGGCTGGTGGCTCCAGCGCTGATTGTTTACCTGTAGCATCAAAAATTGATTGCCCCGACTTTCAGTAATGTCCAATTCAGAGTGACCTGGGGATTTTATAATTGCCAAAAGCTTTGGTTTTAGAATACCTTCTAACACTTCTGATACTTGTTGTACTTCGGGAGGTGGAGGGTTGCCCTGAGGAAGTTAAATATTCTCTCTCCTTTCACAGCATCCCAAAGTCATGAGCTGCCTCAAATGGCAAGCAGCTGTCAGTGTAAATGTTTGCAGCCTTGTCTTTTGCCAATTGACAAGCTCGGGTCACGGCAGTCAATTTAGCCACTTGAGCTGATCTGGCTTGGGGAAGAGAATGGGCTTCAATTACCTCGAGAAAGGAAACCACAGCATATTCTGTGCTAACATTTTCATCCTCTCCTCTTGAATAAGACCCATCTGTATACCATCCTGTTTCAGCATGATCTAGTGGCATCTCTTGTAGGTCTGTCCTAGGGGTGAGAAGCTAGTCACTCATCAGAACACAGTCATGCGGGGTTTCGAAGGAAGGGCCCAGCAAGAGAGTGACCAGATTAAGATTATTGTAAGGCCGGTTGCCTCACTGGGAGGTCGGACACACCCACCTCTGCACTCAGCACCTGACTCTGCACCCGGCACCAGGCTCTGCACTTGGCACCTAGGTCTGCCGCATAGCTCCCCTGGAAGGCTCCGGCTAATGCAACCCTGGCCTGTGAATGCCCTGAAAGGCTGACGGGAGCAAAGTGTTATTATTTCTTCAGAGTGGAAAATTCCACATTCATAAACTAGAGGATTTAGAGTTGGTCAAATGCAGTTAAGAGAAGGACTAAAACATATCCCAAAAAAATGTAAACAAGACAGAAACAAAACAGCTAGGCAGAACGAACAATGATCACACAAATTATATGATTTCTGAGTGCTCTAAATGTAAGGAGAAATTAAGACGTGGTCTTAATGCAACTAACCCTAACTTTAGTCATTAAAGAGAATTTACAAGACAAAATCCCAACTCAGCTCCTCACCTAGCGGTGGGCTCAAGCTGAAGACCAGTTTCCACGGATGCGGAAGTAGACAAGTTCACCTTCCTTGATGCAAGCAAGCAGAAACTCCCAGGAAAAAGGATTTTTTAAAAACAGCAAATTAAACCTCAGACTCCCAGCTAAAAAACCTGGGGAGGGCAGGGATCCCCAGAGGAAGGAAGTCCCAGACCTCAGCAAATCGTCCTACCAGTTTGGGTTATAAATAGCCCAAAATGGAACCCGATGCCCGTAGGAGAGTTGCTGCAGGCCGGGGCACCTTCACTCACGATCTCTCTGTGGTCACCAGATGTCAATCAAGGAAAATGACTGAGGCAGGTCTCAATCATTTCGGGAGGTTTATTTGCTAAAGGATGTGCACCCAGGAAGCAGGTCTTTGTGTTTTTCCCAAGATGATTTTGAGGGTTTCACTATTTAAAGGAGAAAGGGCAAGATATTGAAAAAAACAATTTTCTGTGAGAGGTAGGTAGGCAGAAATAGTCATTCATACCCTCGTCTGGCTCCGTGACTCTGCATTTCTACATAAGATAATGTAGCAATGGGGTGAGGAAATAATCAGATATGCAGTTGTCTCAGGTGGCAAGACGGATGGCTTTGAGTTCTGTCCTATGTCTGCACATCTGTGATGATAAGCTATCAGCTTACATTGCCATGGTCAACTTTAACAGAAATGCCTTAGGGTCAAAATCTTTGGGCCTGATATGGTTTGGCTGTGTCCCCACCCAAGTCTTATCTTGAATTGTAGTCCCCATAACCCCCACATGTCAAGAGAGGGACCTGGGGGAGGTGATTGAATCATGAGGGTGGTGGTCTTCATGCTATTTTTGTGACAGTGAGTTTTCATGAGAGCTGATGGTTTTTTGTTTTTTGGTTTTTTTTGAGACGGAGTTTCGCTCTTGTTACCCAGGCTGGATTGCAATGGCACGATCTCGGCTCACCGCAACCT
>NW_022438375.1:0-15321 GCF_009761245.1 Sapajus apella
TTGTTTTTCTTCTTTTCTCTGCCTTTTATATAATGTATACATTCCTGTTGTAAAACACACAATTTCATATGGTCTCCAATTCCATCCAGATTGCTGTGAATGCCACTATTTCACTCCTTTTTGTGGCTGAGTAGTATTCCATGGTATATATACCTCATTTTCTTTTGTTGTTGTTGTTATACTTTAAGTTCTCAGGTACATGTGCAAAACGTGCAGGTTTGTTACATAGGGATACACATGCCATGGTGGTTTGCTGCACCCATCAACCCGTTACCTACATTAGGTATTACTCTTTACCCCTCCACACCCCCCAACAGGCCCCAGTGTGTGATATTCCCCTCCCTGTGTCCATGTGTTCTCATTGTGCAACTCCCACTTATGAGGGAGAATATGCAGTGTTTGGTTTTTTGTTCTTGGGTTAGTTTGCTGAGAATGATGGTTTCCAGCTTCATCCATGTTCCTGCAAAGGACACAAACGTATCCTTTTTTATGGCTGCATAGTATTTCATGCTGTATATGTGCCACATTTTCTTTATCCAGTCTATCATTGATGGGAATTTAGGTTGATTCCAAGTCTTTGCTATTGTGAACAGTGCCACAATAAACATACACGTGCATGTGTCTTTATAATAGAATTAGTTATAATCCTTTCGGTATATACTCAGTAATGGGATTGCTGGGTGAAATGATATTTCTAGTTCTAGATCCTTGAGTAATCACCACACTGTCTTCCACAATGGTTGAACTAATTTACACTCCCAAGAACGGTGTAAAAGCATTCCTATTTTTCCACATCCTCTCCAGTATCTGTTGTTTTCTGACTTTTTTTTAATTTAATTTTATTTTTTTATTGCATTTTAGGTTTTGGGGTACATGTGAAGAACATGCAAGATTGTTGCATAGGTACACACATGGCAGTGTGAATTGCTGCCTTCCTCCCCATCACCTATGTCTGACATTTCTCCCCATGCTATCTCTCCCCAACTCCCACCTTCTGCTGTCCCTCCCCTGTTTCCCCCCGACAGACCCCCATGTGTCATGCTTCCCTCCCTGTGTCCATGTGTTCTCATTGTTCAACACCCGCCTATGAGTAAGAACATGTGGTGCTTGATTTTCTGTTCTTGTGTCAGTTTGCTGAGAATGATGGTTTCCAGGTTCATCCATGTCCATACAAAGGACACGAACTCATCGTTTTTGATAGCTGGATAATATTCCATGGTGTACATGTGCCACATTATCCCTATCCAGTCTGTCATCGATGGGCATTTGGGTTTGTTCCAGGTCTTTGCTATTGTAAACTGTGCCACAATGAACATTTGTGTGCATGTGTCCTTATATTAGAACGATTTGTAATCCTTTGGATATATACCCAGTAATGGGATTGCTGGGTCAATTGGAATTTCTATTTCTAGGTCTTTGAGGATTCACCACACTGTCTTCCACAATGGTTGAACTAATTTACACACCCACCAACAGTGTAAAAGCATTCCTATTTCTCCACATCCTCTCCAGCATCTGTCGTTTTCTGACTTTTTAATGAATGCCATTCTAACTGGCGTGAGATGGTATTTGGCTGTGGTTTTCATTTGCATTTCTCCAATGGCCAGTGATGATGAGTGTTTTTTCATCTTTGTTGGCTGCATAAATATCTTCTTTTGAGAACTGTCTATTCACACCCTTTGCCCACTTTTTGATGGGGTCATCTGTTTTTTTCTTGTAAATTTAAGTTCTTTAGATTCTGGACATTAGCCCTTTGTCAGATGGATAAATTTTCTCCCATTCTGTAGGTTGCCTGATGCTGAAGATAGTTTCTTTTGCTGTGCAGAAGCTTTTTAGTTTAACTAGATCCCATTTAATTATTTTGACTTTTGTTACCATTGCTTTTGGTGTTTTAGTCATGAATTCTTTGCGTGCTTCCTATGTCCTGAATGGCATTGCCTAGGTTTTCTTCTAATGTTTTTATGGTTTTAGGTCTTATGCTTAAGTCTGTAATCTATCCTGAGTTAATTTTTGTATAAGGTGTAAGGAAGGGGTCCAGTTTCACTTTTGTGCATAAGGCTAGCCAGTTTTCCCAATACCATTTATTAAATTAGAATCCTTTCCCCATTGCTTGTTTCTGTAAGATTTGTTAAAGATCAGATGGTTGTAGATGTGTGGTGTTATTTCTGTGGTCTCTGTTCTGTTCCATTGGTCTATGTCTCAGTTTTGGTACCAGTACAATGCTGTTTTGGTTACTGTAGCCTTGTAGTATAGTTTGAAGTCAGGTAGTATGATGCCTCCAGCTTTGTTATTTTTGCTTAGGATTGTCTTGGCTATGTGGGCTCTTTTTGGTTCCATATGAAATTTAAAGTAGTTTTTTTCAATTCTGCAAAGAAAGTCAATGGTAGCTTGATGGGAACAGCATTGAATTACTTTGAGCAGGATGGCCGTTTTCACAATATTGATTCTTCCTATCTGTTGGCATGGAATGTTTTTCCATGTGTTTGTTCCTTTCTTATTTCCTTGAGCAGCAGTTTGTAGTTCTCCTTGAAGAGGTCCTTCACATCTCTTGTAAATTGTATTCCTAAGTATTTTATTCTCTTTGTAGCAATTGTGAATGGGTGTTCACTCATGATTTGGCTCTCTGTTTGTCTGTTATTTGTGTATAGGAATGCTTGTGATTTTTGCACACTGATCTTGAGACTTTGCTGAAGTTGCTTATCAGCTTAAGGAGGAGATTTTGAGCTGAGACAGTGGGGTTTTCTAAATATACAATCATGTCATCTGCAAACAGAGACAATTTAACTTCCTCTTTTCCTAACTGAATTGCCTTTATTTCTTTCTCTTGCTGGATTGCCCTGGCCAGACCTTCTAATATCATGTTGAATAGGAGTGGTGAGAGAGGGCATCCTTGTCTCGTAGTGGTTTTCAAAGGGAATGCTTCCAGTTTTTGTCCATTCAGTATGATATTGGCTGTGGGTTTGTCATAAATAGCTCTTATTGTTTTGAGATAATTCCATCAATACCTACTTTATTGAGAGTTTTCAACGTGAAGGGCTGTGGAATTTTGTTTGAATTTCTGCATCTATTGAGATAATCATGTGGTTTTTGTGATTGGTTCTGTTTATGTGATGGATTACGTTTACTGATTTGCATATGTTGAATCAGCCTTGCATCTCAGGGATGAAGCTGACTTGATCACGGTGGATAAGCCTTTTGATGTGCTGCTGGATTCTGTCTGCCAGTATTTTATTGAGAATGTTCGCATCAATGCTCGTCAGGGATACTGGCCTGAAATTTTCTTTTTTTTTTGTTGTGTCTCTGCTGGTTTTGGTATCAGGATGATGCTGGCCTGATCAAATGAGTTTGAGAATATTCCCTCTTTTTCTATTGTTTGCAATAGTTTCAGAAGGAACGGTACCAGCTCTTCTTTGTACCTCTGGTAATATTTGGCTATGAATCCATCTGGTCCTGGACTTTTTTTGGTGATAGGCTATTAATTACTGCTTCAATTTTAGAACTTGTTATTGGTCTGTTAAGGAATTCGACTTCCTGGTTTATGCGTGGGAGGGTGTATGTGTCCAGGAATTTATCTATTTATTCTAGATTTTCTATTTGCATAGAAGTTTTTATAGTATTCTCTGATGGTAATTTGTATTTCTGTGGGATCAGTGGTGATATCCCCTTTATCATTTTTTATTGTGCCTATTTGATTCTTCTCTCTTTTCTTCTTTATTAGTAGTCTATCCATTGTGTTGATCTTTCAAAAACCAGATCCTGGATTCATTGATTTTTTTATGGGTTTTCCATGTCTCTGTCTCCTTCAGTTATGCTCTGATCTTAGTTATTTCTTGTCTTCTGTTAGCTTCTGAATTTTTTTGTTCTAGCTTCTCTAGTTCTTTTAATTGTGATGTTAGGGTGTCGATTTTAGATCTTTCCTGCTTTCTCTTGTAAGGATTTAGTGCTATAAATTTCCCTCTACACAGTACTTTAAATGTGTCCCAGAGATTCTGGTACATTGTGTCTTTGATCTCATTGGTTTCAAAGAACACCTTTATTCCTACCTTAATTTCATGTCATTCAGGAGCAGGTCGTTCAGTTTCCACAGAGTTATGTGATTTTGAGTGAGTTTCTTAATCCTGAGGTCTAATATGATTGCACTGTTATCTAATATGAGAGACTGTTATGATTTCCGTTCTTTTGCATTTACTGAGGAATATTTTACTTCCAATTATGTGGTCAATTTTAGAATAAATGCAATGTGGTGCAGAAAAGAATGTATATTCTGTCAATTTGGGGTGGAGAGTTCTATAGATGTCTATTAGGTCTGCTTGATCAAGAGCTGAGTTCAAGTCCTGGATATCCTTGTTAATTTTCTGCCTCATTGATCTGTCTAACACTGACAGTGGGGTATTAAAGTCCCCCACTATTATTGTGTGGAACTGTAAGTCTCTTTGCAGGTCTCTAAGAACTTGCTTAATGAATCTGGGTGCTCCTGTATTGGGTGCATATATATTTAGGATAGTTAGCTCTTCTTGTTGCATCAATCCCTTTGCTACTACGCAATGCCATTCTTTGTCTTTTAGATCTTTGTTGGTTTAAAGTCTGTATTATCAGAGCCTAGGATTGCAACCCCTGCTTTTTTTCCCCATTTTCTTGGTATATATTCCTCCACCCCCTTTATTTTGAGGCTATGTGTGTCTTAGCATGTGAGATGGGTCTCCTGCATACAGCACACCAATGGGTCTTGACTGCTTATCCAATTTGCTGCCAGTCTGTGTCTTTTAATTGAGGCATTTAGCCCATTTACAAGGTGATATTGTTATGTGTGAATTTGATCCTGTCATTATGATGCTAGCTGGTTATTTTGCCTGTTAGTTGATGCAGTTTCTTCACAACATTGATGGTCTTTACAATTTGGTATGTTTTGGCAGTGACTGGTACTGGTTGTTCCTTTCCATGTTTAGTGCTTCCTTCAGGAGCTCTTATAAGGCAGGCCTGGTGGTGACAGAATCTCTCAGCATTTCCTTGTCTGTAAAGGATTTTATTTATCCTTTGCTTATGAAGATTAGTTTGGCTGGATATGAAATTCTGGGTTGAAAATTCTTTAAGAATATTGAATATTGGTCCCCACTCCCTTCTGGCCTGTAAGGTTTCTGCCAGGAGATCCACTGTTAGTCTGATGGGCTTCCCTTTGTGGGTAACCCAACCTTTCTCTCTGGCTGCCTTTAACATTTTTTCCTTCATTTCAACCTTGGTGATTCTGACAATTATGTGTCTTGGGGTTGCTCTTCTCAAGGAGTATCTTTGTGGTATCTCTGTATTTTCTGAATTTAAAAGTTGGCCTGTCTTGCTCAGTTGGGAAAGTTCTCCTGGATAATATATCCTGAAGAGTGTTTTCCAGCTTGGTTCCATTCTCCCCATCATTTTCAGTTACACCAATCAAACATAGATTTGGTTTTTTCACATAATCCCATATATCTTGGAGGCTCTGTTTATTTCACTAAGTTGATCTTCAGTCTCAGATATCCTTTCTTCCATTTGATCGATTTGGCTATTGATACTTGCGTATGCTTCACGAAGTTCTTGTGCTGTGTTTTTCAGCTCCATGAGGTTATTTATGTTCTTCTCTAAACTGGTTACTCTAGTTAGCAATTCCTCTAACATTTTTTCAAGGTTCTCGGCTTCCTTGCATTGGGTTAGAACATGCTCCTTTCACTCAGAGGAGTTTGTTATTACCCACCTTCTCAAGCCTACTTCTGTCTGTTCATGAAACTCATTCTCCATCCAGTTTTGTTCCCTTGCTGGCAAGGAGCTGTGATCCTTTGGAGGAGAAGAGGTGTTCTGGTTTTTGGAATTTTGGGTCTCTTTGCACTGGTTTCTCCTCATCTTCTTGGATTTAGCTCCCTTTGGTCCTTGAAGTAGGTAACTTTTTTTCTGAGTGGATGTCCTTTTCATTAATGTTGGTACTATTCCTTTCTATTTGTTTGTTTTCCTTCAAACATTCAGGCCCCTCTGCTGCAGGTCTGCTGGAGTTTTCTGGAGGTCCACTTGACCCTGTTTATCTGGGTATCACTGGCAGAGGCTGCAGAACAGCAAAGATTGCTGCCTGTTCCTTCTTCTGGAAGCTTTGTACCAGAGGGGCACCTGCCAGAGCTCTTCTGTATGAGGTATCTGTTGACCCTACTGGGAGGTATCTCCCAGTCAGGATACATGCAGATCAGGGACCCACTTGAGGAGGGAGTCTGTCTCTTATTTTAGAGCTGTGCTGGGAGATCCACTGCTCTCTTCAGAGCTGTCACGCAGGGATGTCTAAGTCTTCTGAAGCTGCGCCCACAAAGACCTCTTCCCCTACATGCTCTGTCCCAGGGAGATGGGAGTTTTTAATGTAAGTCCCTGACTGGAACTGTTGCTTTTTTTTTCAGAGATGTGCTACCCAGAGAAGACAGGCAGTCTGGCTGCAGCAGCCTTGTGGAGCTGTGGTGTGCTCTGACCAGTTCAAACTTCCTGGCAGTTTTGTTTACACTGTGAGGATAAAACCACCAACTCAAGCCTCACCAACGGCAGACTCCCCTCCCTGCACCATGCTGAGTGTCCCAGGTTGAGCTCAGAGTGCTGTTGCAGCACAAGAATTTCAAGCCAGTGGATCTTAGCTTGCTGGGCTCTCTGGGGGTGGGACCCAATGAGCCAGACCACTTGGCTTCCTGGCTTCAGCACCCTTTCCAGGGGAGTAAATGGTTCTGTCTCAGGGGCATTCCAGACATCACTGTGGTAAGGAAAAAGAAAATCCTGTTGGTAGCTCAGTGTCTGCCCAAATGGCCAACCAGTTTTGTGCTTGAAACACAAAGTGGTGGGGAAGGCAACAAAGGGAATCTCCTGGTCTCCATGTTGTGAAGACCATGGGAAAAGTATCTGGGTTGGAGTGTATGGTACAGTCCATAAAGGCTTCCCCTAGCTAGGAGAGAGAGTTCCCTGAACCCTTTTACTTCCCAGGTGAGGCAACACCACACCCTGCTATGGCTCACCCTCTATGGGCTGGACCCACTGTCTGACCAGTCCCAATGGGATGAACTGGGTACCTCAGTTGCAAATGCAGAAATCACCCACCTTCTGCATTGATCTCACTTGGAGCTGCAGACCGGACCTGTTCCTATTTGGCCATTTTCCCAGCAGTCCCGGATATACCACATTTTCTTTATTCACTTGTTGATTCATGGTCATTTGGGCCGGTTCCATATTTTTGCAATTGCCAATTATGCTGCTATAAACATGCATGTAGAAGTATCTTTTCCATATAATGACTTATTTTCCTCTGGGTAGATGCCTAAGAGTGGAATTGCTGGATCAAACAGTATCTCTACCTTTGGTTCTTTAAGGAATCTCCACACCATATTCCATTGTGATTGTACTAGTTTACATTCCCACCAGCAGTGTAAAAGTGTTTCCTTTTCACCACATCCCTGCCAACATCTATTTTTTTATAATTATTATTATAGTCATTCTTGCAGGACCAAGGTGGTATTGCATTGTGGATTTGATTTGTATTTCCCTGATAATTAGTGATATTGAGAAATGCTCTCATATTTGTTTTAAAACTGGCATTGTAGGACTGGGTGTGGTGGTTCACGCCTATAATCCCAGAATTTTGGGAGGCTGAGGCAAGCAGATCACCTGAGGTCCGGAGTTCAAGACCACCCTGACCAAAATGACAAAAACCTGTCTCCACAAAAAAATATAAAAATTAGTTGGGCATGGTAGCAGGTGCATGTAATCCCAGCTATTTGGGAGGCTGAGGCAGGTGAATTGCTTGAACTTGAGAGGCAGAAGTTGTAGTGAGCCAAGATCATGCCAGTGCACTCCAGCCTGGGTGACAGAGTGAGACTCTGGCTCAAAAAATAAAATAAAATAAAATAAAACTGTCATTGTACAATATGACGATGTATGGCAAAATTCATTCTAATAATTTGAATTATAATCTTTGGTTAGAATGACATTAAAAAGGAAATAAAAAATAATATATCAAAAGAGAGACCACATAATAAAGGAAAAAGTTTCATTTTAAAATCTTTTAACAGCACTTTCCTTTTGCTCTTGAACAAGGGGCTCCATACTTTCATTTTGCACTTGTCCCTGCTAATTATGTAGCTGGCCCTGTTTATCAGTCTATATACTGAAAGGAAGTTTCAGTAAGCAAGGGAGACTTTCAATTCTTGCCTTACAGCAGCTTAGCAGACATTGATAGTTGCTTACCCTATAACTATTCTTTTTCTGCCTTGCTAACAGAAGCCTCGTTTTGCTCGAGATGACAATATGTGCTGTTTAAAAAATAAATATTTTAAAATAAAATACTAATTTTTATTATGTTTTCATATTTTCACTGAATTTATATGTATCTGTACATATAGATAGAGATACATATGTACATATTTTAGATATAGATTTTTTTACAGATATAAAAATTTTTGAAAATTTTTAGATGAAATTTCGCTTTTATTGCCCAGGCTGGAGTGCAATGGCATCATGTCCACTCACTGCAACCTCCGCCTCCTGGGTTCAAGTGATTCTCCTGCCTCAGCCTCCTGAGTAGGTGGGATTACAGGCAGATGCCACCATGCCTGGCTGATGTTTTGTATTTTTAGTAGAGATGGGGTTTCTCCACGTTGGTCAGGCTGGTCTAAAACTCCCAATCTCAAGTGATCTGCCCACCTCAGCTCCCAAAGTGCTGGGATTACTGGCATGAGCCACTGCAACCAGCCTGAAATACTTTACTTTTTAACACGGCACATTTCATTTATTAGTCTCTATTGCATTTACAGAGAACTAAAGTACCCGCTTCTAGCTAATGTGATGTAAATAAATGTTTGCTAGGTGGGGCTTATGAAAAAGCTGTTTTCTTTTTTTTTTTTTTTTCTGCTTTTGCTGATGCTGTTGTATCCTCACCGATGCACTATCTGATTTCTTGTCTTAAGGAGTAGGAAGCAGATTCAGTTGGCATGTACCTTTGCCTTTACTTTTCATCCTTTTCTGCCTTAAAAACAGACTTAATGCCTAGAATTACAGGAGCTATCTTGAGACATTAGGATGAAAGCTACATAAGAATAGAAAGACTGAAACACAGAAGACTGCCTACCTCTGAACTTCTTAGGGATGAGAAAATAAATCAGTATTTGGGTAAGTCACTATAGCTAGGTTTCTGTTACTTGAGCTGAACACAACCAATCCTTAACCATTACACTAGATAACATGAAAACTCTTCTACTACAAATACTTACAAATGCTGGGTGAAATGCAGCAAAATTAATTAATTAACTAATTATGCATATTTCAGCTTACAAAAAAACCTAGAAATATTGAGTGGCAGAAATTTAAAAAGAAGCTGGACACCCCGGACTTGAACACACAATATGACCCTGTCTGGACTAGGGAAAGGAATAAATGAGCATGGCACTTGACTGTTTAAAGTCAGGTGGTGATAAACAGATTTTTTAGTGTGATATATAGATATACACCATGGAAAGCTATTCAGCCTCTAAAAAGAAGGAAATCCTGTCATTTATGACAATATGGATGAATCTGAAGGATATTATCTTAAGCAAAATAAGCCAGATGCAGAAAGCTGAATATTGCATGACCTCACTTAAATGTAGAATCTAAAAATGTTAAATTCATAGAAGCAAAGAGTGGAATGGTGGTTGGCAAGGGCTGGGAGAGAGTGAGGGAATTGGATAATGTTGGTCAAAGGAGATACAATTTCAGTTACATAAGAGAAATAAGTTCAAGAGATGTATTGCAAAACATAGTGAGTATAGTTAAAAACATGTTGTATTCTTCAAAATCACTAAGAACAGATTTTAAGTGTTCTCACCATAAAAATAAGTATGTGAGGTGATGCATATGTTAAATCACTCAATTCAGCCATTCCAAGATGTATATATATTACAAATCAGGTTGCACACAATACAGAATATACAATTTTCATCTGCCAATTTTAATTAATTAATTTTTAAAACTACATGGTAACTAGTGATAAGACCTTGGTGCAAGCAGAAATCAGTAACTATGAGCACACTCTGTCCTCCAACTTCAAGACCTCACACACACACATAAGTTAAAAATTCATGAAGTTCTGTACCCTCAATGAAAGGGTAGACTAGATAAAACTCACTCCCTAGTATAGTAAGAAGCTTTTCTGTCATGGTACAAGCTCTGAAAGAGACAAAAATAAGGAATATCTACTTCCCTTGAGAATTCAAATCATGGTTTGTACTCCCACTGATCTGGGTTCAAATTTATAATATCTGAATTATATCTGAATAATCCTAGAACTTCTAAGCCAAGAAGGAAATTCATATAAAAATTGCTCCCTAGACAGTGATAACCTCAGGGGTCTCTGACAGAAGAAACATTTTTTTTTCTAACTCACTAAAAATTAACAATTTAAAAACAAAAAAAAAGCTAAAAGGAATCAATGTCAAAGCAAAAGGAATCAATCCACAAAGAATAAGAGTCATCAAATATACAAATAGAATTATTAGACCCCTTAATGCAAAAGGATATGTCTGTATGATACCATTAATGCAGTTTAAAACTGTAACATAGTAGTACCATTTATAGATACATATAAGTTCAGGGAAAGTACAAAAACATAATAGATTTTAATCAAATTAAGAACACTAGCTTGGAGAGGATCCAAGATGGCCGTTTAGGAACAGCTCAGGATTGCAGCTCCCAGTGAAAGCGCAGAGGGTGAGTGGATACCGCATTTTTATTGCCCACAGACTAGGCAATTCCTAGGCGGAGGAGGTCCTCGGTCGCCAGAGCGGCTGTTTCAGCCAGCACGGCTGTGCCGGCCCGCGCAGCTGCTTTGTCGGCGCCCCGAGCAGCGGTTCTCCATACAAAATACACCGGTCCGGGTGCCCTTTTGGCTGGCGATTGGAGCCACGGGAAGTCGCCCATTTGTCTGTTTAAAAAGGGGACTGAGCAGGGAACCAGGGCAGTAGATTCCAGGGCAAAAAAAAAAAAAAAAAGGGCCACAAACCTCAGTGCCGCGGTTTAAGCCAGCGCAGTGAGTGGCCGCAGGGGAAAACAAACAGACCCCGGCACCTCTTCAACAGGCGACTGGAACACCAACTTGAAAAAGGCTCTGAGGCAGAGAGCCAGGCGATCAGGCTCGGCTGATCCCACCCCCACAAAAGAACAGCAACCAGAAACTCTGGATTGAGAGTTTCACAGCAAGCGCAGCTGAACCCGGGACGGGCCAGCTCTGTGGGGGAGGGGCGTCCACCATTACCGAGGCAGCCCACCACTACGGAGGTAGTCAGCCAATGCTGAGGCAGCCCGCCATTGCTGAGGCAGCCCGCCATTGCCAAGGCAACCCGCCACTGCAGAGAGACTCTGCCTCAACAGAGGCGGGCCACCATCACCAAAGCAGTTCTAACTACATCCATATAAACAGGACTGCAGGCAAGTTCACTCGGCAGCGGGGCGGAGCCCACAGCAGCTCAGCAAAGCCTCTATAGGCAGTCAGTGACTAGGCTTCCTCCTTACTGGGCAGGACAGCTCTGAAGGAAAAAAAAAAAAAAGAGAGAGAAGGCAGCAGCATAACCGAAACTCATAAAGCCCTAAATCCCTGGGACAGAGCACCTGGGAACAAAAAGCAGTTCATGAATTCTGCTGCAGCAGACCTAAACGTACCTGCCCAGCAGCTCTGAATGAACAACAGAGCTCACAGCTCACCATTTGAGCTCCTATAAAGAAGAGACCGTCTCCTCAAGCAGCTCCCTGACCCCTATATATCCAAAGAGCCACCTCATAAAGGAGAGATCAGATTGACACTAGGCAGGTATCCTTCTGGGACAAAGATAGCAGAAGAAGAAAACTGGTAATAACCCTTACTGTTCAGCAGCTGCTGAAGGTGAACCCCAGGCAAGCAGGGCCTAGAGTGAACCTCAGCAGACCTACAGCAGAGGGGCCAGACTGTCAGAAGGAAAACCAAGAAACAGAAATAACCTCACCATCAACAAACAGAACGTCAATCTGAAAGATTTGAGACCCAATCTGAAAGCCAGCAACTACAAAGTCGACAGGTGGATAAATCCTTAAAGATGGGAAGAAACCAATGCAAAAAGGATGAAAACACCCCAAACTGAACACCTCTCCTCCTACAAGGGATCACAACTCCTCACCAGCAAGAGAACAAGGTTGGAGGCAGAACGAGTGTGATGAAATGACAGAATCAGACTTCAGAAGGTGGGTAGTAAGAAACTTCTGTGAACTTAAAGAACATGTTCTAACCAAATGCAAACAAACTAAGAACCTTGAAAAAAGATTTGACGAAATGCTAACGAGAATGGACAAAATAGAAAGGAATATAAGTGAATTGATGGAGCCGAAAAACGCGACATGAGAACTTTGCGAAGCATGCACAAATATCAACAGCCTAACTGACCAAGCAGAAGAAAGGATATCAGAGGTCGAAGATCAACTCAATGAAATAAAACGGGAAGGCAAGACTGGAGAAAAAAACATAAAAAGGAATGAACAAAATCTCCAAGAAATGTGGGACTCTGTGAAAAGACCTAATCTACGTTTGATAGGCGTACCTGAATGCGGCGAAGAGAATGAATCCAAGCTGGAAAATACTCTTCAGGATATTATCCAGGAAAACTTCCCCAACCTAGCAAGGCAGGCAAACATTCAAGTCCAGGAAATACAGAGAACACCACAAAGATATTCGTCAAGAAGAGCAACCCCAAGGCACATAATCTTCAGATTCACCAGGGTTGAAATGAAGGAGAAAATACTAAGGGCAGCCAGAGAGAAAGGTCGGGTTACCCACAAAGGGATGCCCATCAGACTCACAGCAGATCTCTCAGCAGAAACCCTACAAGCCAGACGAGAGTAGGGGCCAATATTCAACATCCTTAAAGAAAAGAACTTTCAACCCAGAACCTCCTATCCAGCCAAACTAAGCTTCATAAGTGAAGGAAAAATAAAATCCTTTGGGAACATGCAAGTACTCAGAGATTTCGTCACCACCAGGCCAGCTTTACAAGAGCTCCTGAAAGAGGCTCTACACATATAAAGGAACAATAAGTACCAGCTCAACTAAAGGGCAAAATACCCAGCTAGCACCAAAATGGCAGTATCAAATTCACACATAACAATATTAACCCTAAATGTAAATAGACTAAATGCCCCAATCAAAAGACACAGACTGGCAAACTGGATAAGGAGCCAAAACCCATCGGTGTGCTGTATCCAGGAAACCCCTCTCACATGCAAGGATACACAAAGTCTCAAAATAAAGGGATGGAGGAAGATTTACCAAGCAAATGGAGAGCAAAAAAAAGCAGGAGTTGCAATTCTCATCTCTGATAAATTAGACTTTAAAGCAACAAAGATCAAAAGAGACAAAGAAGGACATTACATAACGGTAAAAGGATCAATGCAACAAGAAGAGCTAATGATCCTAAATATATACGCACCCAATACAGGAGCACCCAGATACATAAGGCAAGTTCTTAATGACTTACAAAGAGACTTAGACTCCCACACAATAATAGTGGGAGACTTTAACACCCCGTTGTCAATATTAGACAGATCAACCAGACAGAAAATTAACAAGGATACCAGGACTTGAACTCAGACCTGGACCAAGCAAACCTAATAGACATTTACAGAACTCCCCCCCCCAAAATCCACAGAATATACATTATTCTCAGCACCACATCACACCTACTCTAAAATTGACCACATAATTGGGAGTAAATCACTCCTCAGCAAATGCAAAAGAATGGAAATTGTAACAGTCTCTCAGATGACAGTGCAATCAAGTTAGAACTCAGAATTCAAAAACTAACTCAGAACCGCACAGCTTCATGGAAACTGAACAACTTGCTCTTGAATGTTGACTGGATAAACAATGAAATGAAGACAGAAATAAAGATGTTCTTCGAAACCAACGAGAATGAAGACACAATATACCAGAATCTCTGGGACACATTTAAAGCAGTCTCTAGAGGAAAATATATAGCAACAAGTGCCCACATGAGAAGCAAGGAGAGATCAAAAATTGACACCCTATCGTCAAAACTGAAAGAGCTAGAGGAGCAAGATCAAAAAAACTCAAAGTCTAGCAGAAGACAAGAAATAGCTAAGATCAGAGCAGAACTAAAGGAGATAGAAACAAAAAAAACCCTTCAAAAAATCAATAAATCCAGGAGCTGGTTTTTTGAAAAGATCAACAAAATAGACAGACCACTAGCCAGATTAATAAAAAAGAAAAGAGAGAATAATCAAATTGATGCAATAAAAAACGATAAAGGGGCTATCACCACAGATTCCACAGAACTTCAAACCATCATCAGAGATTATTACAAACAACTCTATGCACATAAACTAATAAACCTGGAAGAAATGGATAAATTCCTGGACACTTGCCTCCTCCCAAGCCTAAACCAGGAAGAAGCCAAAACCCTGAACAGACCCATAACAAGGTCTGAAGTTGAGGCAGCAATTAAGAGCTTACCACCCAAAAAAAGCCCAGGTCCAGACGGGTTCACAGCCGAATTCTACCAGACATACAAAGAGGAGCTGGTAGCATTCCTTCTGAAACTATTCCAAACAATACAAAAAGAGGGAATTCTTCCCAAATCATTTTATGAGACCAACATCATCCTGATTCCAAAACCCGGCAAAGACTCAACAAGAAAAGAAAACTTCAGGCCAATATCCATGATGAACATAGATGCAAAAATCTTCAATAAAATACTGACAAGCTGATTGCAACAGCACATCAAAAAGCTTATCCACCATGATCAAGTAGGCTTCATCCCGGGGATGCAAGGCTGGTTCAACATATGCAAGTCTATAAACGTAATTCACCACATAAACAGAACCAAAGACAAAAACCACATGATTATCTCAATTGATGCAGAGAAGGCCTTTGACAAAATTCAACAGCCCTTTATGCTAAAAACCCTCAATAAGCTAGGTATTGATGGAACGTATCTCAAAATAATAAAAGCTATTTATGACAAACCAACAGCCAATATCATACTGAATGGGCAAAAACTGGAAGCATTCCCCTTGAAATGTGGCACCAGACAAGGATGCCCTCTCTCAGCACTGCTATTCAATATAGTATTAGAAGTTCTAGCCAGAGCAATCAGGCAAAAAGAAATAAAGGGCATTCATATAGGAAAGGAGGAAGTCAAATTGTCTCTATTTGCAGACGACATGATTGTATATCTAGAAGACCCCATCGTCTCAGCCCCAAACCTCCTGAAACTGATAAGCAAGTTCAGCAAAGTCTCAGGATACAAAATCAATGTGCAAAAA
>NW_022438376.1:0-15309 GCF_009761245.1 Sapajus apella
TTCTTCTTTCTTTCTTTCTTTCTTTCTTTCTTTCTTTCTTTCTTTCTTTCTTTCTTCTTTCTTTCTTTCTTTCTTTCTTTCCCTCTTCCTTTCTTTTTCTTTCTTTCTTTCTTTCTCTCTCTCTCTCTTTCTTTCTTTCTTTTCTTCTTTCTTTCGTTCTCTCTTTTCTTTTTCTTTCTTTCTCTGTCTACCTCCCTCCCTCCCTCTTTTCTTTTTTCTTTTCTTTTCTTTTCTTTTTTCTTTTCTTTTCTTTTCTTTTCTCTCTTTCTCTCTCTCTCTCTTTTCTTTCTTTCTTTTTGGAGGCAGTCTCACTGTCAGCAGGCTGGAGTGCAGTGGCAGATCTCAGCTCACTGCAACCTTTGCCTCCTGGTTTCAAGTGATTCTCATGACTCAGCTTCCTTAGTAGCTGGGATTACAGGTATGCACCCGGACATCCAGCTAATTTTTGTATTTTTAGTACAGACAGGGTTTTGCCTTGTTGGACAGGCTGATCTCAAACTCTTTTCTTTTTTTCTTATAATTTATTTTTTTATGGCATTTTAAATTTTCGGATACATGTGAAGAACATGCAAGATTGTTGCATAGGTACACACATGGCAGTGTGATTTGCTGCCTTCCTCCCCATCACCTACATCTGGCATTTCTCCCCATGCTATCTCTCCCCAATCCCCACCCCCCACTGTCCCTTCCCTATTTCCCCCCAACAAACCCCAGTGTGTAGTGCTCCCCTCCCTGTGTCCATGTGTTCTAATTGTTCAACACCCGCCTATGAGTGAGAACATGCGGTGTTTGATTTTCTGCTCTTGTGTCAGTTTGCTGAGAATGATGGTTTCCAGGTTCATCCATGTCCCTACAAAGGACCCAAACTCATCGTTTTTGATGGCTGCATAATATTCCATGGCGTATATGTGCTACATTTTCCCTGTCCAGTCTGTCATCGATGGGCATTTGGGTTGGTTCCAGGTCTTTGCTATTGTAAAAAGTACTGCAATAAACATTCCTGTGCATGTGCCCTTAGTACAACGATTTATAATCCTTTGGATATATACCCAGTAATGGGATTGCTGGGTCAAATGGAATTTCTATTTCTAGGTCCCTGAGGAATCGTCACACTGTCTTCAAAGGTTGAACTAATTTACACTCCCACCAACAGTGTAAAAGTGTTCCTGTTTCTCCACATCCTCTCCAGCATCTGTTGTCTCTAGATTTTTTAATGATCGCCCTTCTAACTGGAGTGAGATGGTATCTCAATGTAGTTTTGATTTGCATTTATTTGATGACCAGTGATGATGAGCATTTTTTCATATGTTTGTTGGCCTCATGTATGTCTTCTTTTGTAAAGTGTCTGTTCATATCCTTTGCCCAGTTTTGAATGGGCTTGTTAGTTTTTTTCTTGTAAATCTGTTTTAGTTCTTTGTAAATTCTGGATATCAGCCCTTTGTCAGATGGGTAAACTGCAAAAATTTTTTCCCATTCTGTTGGTTGCCAATTCACTCTAATGACTGTCTCTTTTGCCGTGCAGCAGCTGTGGAGTTTGATTAGGTCCCATTTGTCTATTTTGGCTTTTGTTGCCAATGCATTTGGTGTTTTGGTCATGAAGTCTTTGCCTACGCCTATGTCCTGTATGGTTTTGCCTAGATTTTCTTCTAGGGTTTTTATGGTGTTAGGTTTTATGTTTAAGTCTTTAAACCATCTGGAGTTAATTTTAGTGTAAGGTGTCAGGAAGGGGTCTTCCTGCACATGGCTAGCCAGTTTTCCCAACACCATTTATTAAACAGGGAATCCTTTCCCCATTGCTTGTTTTTGTCAGGTTTGTCAAAGATCAGATGATTGTAGACACGTTGTGTTGCCTCCAAGGCCTCTGTTCTGTTCCATTGGTCTATATCTCTGTTTTGGTACCAGTACCATGCTGTTTTGATTCCCATAGCCTTGTAGTATAGTTTGAAGTCAGGTAGTGTGATGCCTCCCACTTTGTTCTTTTTGCTTAGAATTGACTTGGCTATTGGGGCTCTCTTTTGGTTCCATATGAAGCTTAGGGTGTTTTTTTCCAGTTCTGCAAAGAAGGTCATTGGTAGCTTGATGGGGATAGCATTGAATCTGTAAATTACTTTGGGCAGTATGGCCATTTTCACGATATTGATTCTTCCTAACCATGAACATGGAATATTTCTCCATCTGTTTGTGTCCTCTCTTATTTCGTTGAGCAGTGGTTTGTAGTTCTCCTTGAAGAGGTCCTTTACATTCCTTGTTAGTTGTATTCCTAGGTATTTTTTCCTCTTTGTGGCAATTGTGAATGGCAGTTCGTTCTTGATTTGGCTCTCTTTAAGTCTGTTATTGGTGTATAGGAATGCATGTGATTTTTGCACATTGATTTTGTATGCTGAGGCTTTGCTGAAGTTGCTTATCAGTTTCAGGAGATTTTGGGCTGAGACGATGGGGTCTTCTAGATATACAATCATGTTGTCTGCAAATAGAGAAAATTTGACTTCCTCCTTTCCTATTTGAATGCCCTTTATTTCTTTTTCTTGCCTGATTGCTCTGACTAGAACTTCTAATACTATATTGAATAGGAGTGGTGAGAGAGGTCATTCTTGTCTAGTCCCAGTTTTCAAAGGGAATGCTTCCAGTTTTTGCCCATTCAGTATGATATTGGCTGTTGGTTTGTCATAAATAGCTTTTATTATTTTGAGATACATTCCGTCAATACCTAGTTTATTAAGGGTTTTTAGCATAAAGGGCTGCTGAATTTTGTCAAAGGCCTTCTCTGCATCAATTGAGATAATCACATGGTTTTTGTCTTTGGTTCTGTTTTTGTGGTGAATTACGTTTATAGACTTGCGTATATTGAACCAGCCTTGCATCCCCCAGATGAATCCTGCTTGATCATGATGGATAAGCTTTTTGATATGCTGTTGCAATCGGCTTGCCAGTATTTTATTGAAGATATTTGCATCTATGTTCATCATGGATATTGGCCTGAAGTTTTCTTTTCTTGTTGAGTCTCTGCCGGGTTTTGGTATCAGGATGATGTTGGTCTCATAAAATGATTTGGGAAGGAGCCTCTCTCTTTGGATTATTTGGAATAGTTTCAGAAGGAATGGTACCAGCTCTTCTTTGTATGCCTGGTAGAATTCGGCTGTGAACCCCTCTGGACCTGAGCTTTTTTTTGGGTGGTAGGCCCTTAACTGCTGCCTCAACTTCAGACCTTGTTATTGGTTTATTCAGGGTTTCAACTTCTTCCTGATTTAGGCTTGGGAGGAGGCAAGTGTCCAGGAATTTATCCATTTCTTCCAGGTTTACTAGTTTATGTGCATAGAGTTGTTTGTAATAATCTCTGATGATGGTTTGAATTTCTGTGGAATCTATGCTGATACCCCCTTTATCGTTTTTTATTGCAGCAATTTGGTTATTCCCTCTTTTCTTTTTTATTAATCTGGCTAGTGGTGTGTCTATTTTGTTGATCTTTTCAAAAACCCAGCTCCTGGATTTATTGATTTTTTTGAAGGGTTTTTTGTGTCTCTATCTCCTTCAGTTCTGCTCTGATCTTAGTTATTTCTTGTCTTCTGCTAGATTTTGCTTTTTTTTTTTTTTTTTTTTTTTGAGACGGAGTTTCACTCTTGTTACCCAGGCTGGAGTGCAATGGCGCGATCTCGGCTCACCGCCACCTCCGCCTCCCGGGTTCAGGCAATTCTCCTGCCTCAGCCTCCTGAGTAGCGGGGATTACAGGCATGCGCCACCATGCCCAGCTAATGATTTTGCGTTTTTTTTTAATCTTGCTCCTCTAGCTCTTTCAATTTTGATGATAGCATGCCAATCTTAGATCTCTCCTTGCTTCTCATGTGGGCACATATTACTATATATTTTCCTCTAGAGACTGCTTTAAATGTGTCCCAGAGATTCTGGTATGTTGTGTCTTCATTCTAGTTGGTTTTGAAGAACATCTTTATTTCTGCCTTCATTTCATTGTTTATTTAGTCAACATTCAAGAGCCAGTTGTTCAGTTTCCATGAAGCTGTGCAGTTCTCACTTTATTTCAGGGTTATGATTTCTAACTTGATTGCACTGTGGTCTGAGTTACTGTTTGTTACGATTTCCATTCTTTTGCATTTGCTGAGGAGTGATTTACTTCCAATTACGTGGTCAATTTTAGAGTAGGTGTGATGTGGTGCTGAGAAGAATATATATTCTGTGGATTTGGGGTGGAGAGTTCTGTAAATGTCTATTAGGTTTGCTTGTTCCAGGTCTGAGTTCAAGTCCTGGATATCCTTGTTAATTTTCTGTCTGGTTGATCTGTCTAATATTGACAATGGGGTGTTAAAGTCTCCCACTATTATTGTGTGGGAGTCTAAGTCTCTTTATAAGTCATTAAGAATTTGCCTTATGTATTTGGGTGCTCCTTTATTGGGTGCGTATATATTTAGGATCATTAGGTCGTCTTCTTGCATTGATCCTTTTACTATTATGTAATGTCCTTCTTTGCCTCTTTTGATCTTTGTTGCTTTAAATCCTATTTTATCGGAGATGAGTATTGCAACTCCTGCTTTTTTTTGCTCTCCATTTGCTTGGTAAATCTTCCTCCATGCCTTTATTTTGAGCCTTTGTGTATCTTTGCATGACAGATGGGTTTCCTGGATACAGCACACTGATGGGTTTTGTCTTTTTATCCAATTTGCCAGTCTGTGTCTTTTGATTGGGGCATTTAGTCCATTTACATTTAGGGTTAAGATTGTTATGTGTGAATTTGATACTGTCATTTTGGTGCTAGTTGGCTGTTTTGCCTGTTAATTGATGCAGATTCTTCATTGTGTTGATGCTCGTTACCATTTGGTATGTTTTTGGAGTGGCTGGTACTGGTTGTTCCTTTCTATGTGTAGAGCCTCTTTCAGGACCTCTTGTAAAGCAGACCTGGTGGTGACAAAATCTCTGAGTACTTGCTTGTTCGCAAAGGATTTTATTTTTCCTTCACTTATGAATCTTAGTTTGACTGGATATCAAATTTTGGGTTGAAAGTTCTTTTCTTTGAGGATGTTGAATATTGGCCCTCACTCTCTTCTGGCTTGTAGGGTTTCTGCTGAGAGAGATGCTGTGAGTCTCATGGGCTTCACTTTGTGGGTAACCCGACCTTTCTCTCTAGCTGCCCTTAGCATTTTTTCCTTCATTTCAACCCTGGTGAATATGATGATTATGTGCCTTGGGGTGGCACTTCGTGAGGAATATCTTTGTGGTGTTCTCTGTATTTCCTGGACTTGAATATTGGCCTGCCTTGCTAGGTTGGGGAATTTTTCCTGGATAATATCCTGAAGAGTATTTTCCAGCTTGGATTTATTCTCTTCGTCACGTTCAGGTACGCCTATCAAACGTAGATTAGGTCTTTTCACATAGTCCCACATTTCTTGGAGACTTTGTTCATTCCTTTTTACCCTTTTTTCTCCCGTCTTTCCTTCTCGTTTTATTTCATTGAGTTGATCTTCGACCTCTGATATCCTTTCTTCTGCTTGGTCAATTCGGCTGTTGAAACCTGTGCACGTTTCGTGAAGTTCTCGTGTTGTGTTTTTCAGTTCCATCAATTCACTTATATTCCTTTCTATGTTGCCCATTCTCGTTAGCATTTTGTCAAATATTTTTTCAAAGTTCTTGGTTTCTTTGCATTGGGTTAGAACATGTTCTTTTAGCTCACAGAAATTTCTAACTACCCACCTTCTGAAGCCTGATTCAGTCATTTCATCAAACTCATTCTCCACCAAGCCTTGTTCTCTTGCTGGTGAGGAGTTGTGATCCCTTGTAGGAGGAGAAGTGTTCTGGTTTCGACTGTTTTCATCCTTTTTGCACTGGTTTCTTCCCATATTTATGGATTTATCTACCTGTCGTCTTTGTAGTTGCTGACTTTCAGATTGGGTCTCTGAGAGGACGTTCTGTTTGTTGATGATGAAGTTATTTCTGTTTCTTAGTTTTCCTTCTAACAGTCTGGCCCCTCTGCTGTAGGACTGCTGAGGTCCACTCCAGGCCGTGCTTGCCTGGGGATCACCTGCAGCAGCTGCAGAACAGTAAGGGTTGCTACCAGTTTCTTCTGCTATCTTTGTCCCAGAAGTATACCCGCCAAATGTCAGTCTGATCTCTCCTTTATGAGGTGAGTCTTTGGATGTACAGGGGTCAGGGAGCTGCTTGAGGAGACAGTCTGTCCTTATAGGAGCTCAAGTGCTGAGCTGTGAGCTCCGTTGTTCATTCAGAGCTGCTGCGCAGGTAAGTTTAGGGCTGCTGCAGCAGAACACATAAACTGCTTTTTGTTCCCAGGAGGTCTGTCCCAAGGAGTTAGGGCTTTATTTATGAGTTTCCATTGTGCTGCTGCCTTTTTTTTTTCTTCAGGGCTGCCCTGCATAGTGAGGAGGCAGCCTAGTCAGTGTCTGCCTGCAGCGGCTTTGCTGAGCTGCGATGGGCTCTGCCCAGCTGTCAAGTGAACTTCCCTGCAGTCCTGTTTATATGGTGTAGTTAGAACTGCCTCGGCAATGGCAGCCTACCTCTGAATTGGTGGACTTTCTCAGTAAGGGCATGTTGCCTTGGCAACAGCAGGCAGCCTCAGCAATGGCGGGTTGCCTTGGAAATGGCAGGCTGACGCAGCAATGATGGACTAAATCTGTAGTGGTGCAGTGCCTCAGTAATTGCGGACACCCGTGCCCTAGAGATCGACCTTCCCAGGTTCAGCTGCGCTTTCTGTAAAACTCTCAATCCAGATAGTTTCTGATTGCCGTTCTTTTGTGGGGGAGGGACCAGCCAAGCCTGATCACCTGGCTCCCTGCCTAATAGCCTTTTTTTTTTTTTTTTAGTGCAACATTCAACTCTCTCCCAGGTGTTCCAGTCGCCTGTTGAAAACGCGCTGGAATCTGTGTGATTTCCCCTGCAGCGACTCACTGCGCTGGCTTAAACAACGGTGCTGAGATTCCTGGCGCTTTTTGCCCAGGAATCTCCTGGACTGGCTCCCTGTTCAGTCCCCTTCTTTTTTTTTTTTTTTTTTTTTTTGAGACAGAATTTCACTCATGTTACCCAGGCTGGAGTGCAATGGCGCGATCTCGGCTCACCACAACCTCCGCCTCCTGGGTTCAGGAAATTCTCCTGCCTCAGCCTCCTGAGTAGCTGGGATTACAGGCACGCGCCACCATGCCCAGCTAATTTTTTGTATTTTTGGTAGAGATGGGGTTTCACCATGTTGACCAGGATGGTCTCCATCTCTTGACCTCGTGATCCACCCTCCTCGGCCTCCCAAAGCACTGGGATTACAGGCTGGAGCCACCGTGCCCGGCCTCAGTTCCCTTCTTAAACAGAAGAATGGGCAACTTCCTAGGGCTCCAATCGCCAGCTAAAAGGTCACCTAGATCAGTGTATTTTGTACGGAGAACTGCCGCGCTTGGGTGCTGACAAAGCAGCCACGCAGCGCAAAGAACCCACACCAGCCAAAACAGCTGCGCAGGCAACATGGGGGCTCCTCCGCCTGGGGATCTCCTGGTCTGTGGGCAATAAAAATGTGGCGTCCACTCACACTCTGCACTTTCACTGGGAGCTGGAGTCCCGAGCTGTTCCTAAACGGCCAAATGGATCTTCCCCGCCAGTACATTTTCATCTCAGGCTTTATTTTTCATCTAAATTTAATTTAGGTCTTGTAACTCCTCATCATTTCATATGTTTCCCTAGCTTCTCCGTTTTATTTCATTCTAGTTTTTGAGACAGAGTCTCGTTCTGTTGCCCAAGCTGGAGTGCAATGGTGAGATTTCGGCTCACTGCAACCTTCACCTTTTGGGTTCAAGGGATTCCTGTGCTTCAGCCTCCTGAATAGCTGGGATTACAGCCACGTGCTGCCACACCTAGCTCATTTTTATATTTTTCATAGAGATGGAGTTTCACGACACTGGCCTGGCTGGTGTAGAACTCCTGACCTCAGTGGCCTACCCACCTCAGCCTTCCAAAGGGCTGGGATTACAGGCATGAGCCTCTGCATCCGGCCTCGTTTCTTTAATTCAATGAATATGGTTATATTTTTTCAATGTTCTTTTCTACGCATTTTCTGTCATCTGTGTCCTTCCTATTTTTTTATTTTTATATTTTATTTTCTGTAAAGAAGGGGTTTCTGGCCGGGCGCGGTGGCTCACGCTTGTAATCCCAGCACTTTGGAAGGCCGAGGGAGGTGGATCATGAAGTCAAGAGATCGAGACCATCCTGGTCAACATGGTGAAACCCCGCCTCTACTAAAAATACAAAAATTAGCTGGGCAAGGTGGCGCACGCCTGTAGTCCCAGCTACTCGGGAGGCTGAGGCAGGAGAATTGCTTGAACCCAGGAGGCGGAGGTTGCGGTGAGCCGAGATCGCGCCATTGCACTCCAGCCTGAAAAAAAAGAAAAACACTCCCTCTAAAAAAAAAAAAAAAAAAAAAAAAGAAGGGGTTTCACCATGTTGGTCAGACTGGTCTTGAAATCCCGACCTCAGGTGATCCACCCGCCTTGGCCTCCAAAGTGCTTGGATTACAGGAGTGAGCCACCACGCCCTGCCTTCCTATTGTTTTTAAATTCTCATCTGATGTGTCCTTTCTACGTCAAAGTGGATTTAATGTTTTCCCCATCTCATCATGGATCTCAGTTTTCTGTCTCTCTGCATTCCTAACATTATTTGATTTGGTGTTAGACGTTGCCCATTTTAAGTCATTGAGTGCTGGGTTTTTTGCATTTTGTGTTAAAATTGTTTTTGCATTCTTTGGTATACAATAAAATTACTTGAAAACAATGTGCTTCATTTCAAGCTGATTTTTTAACTTTTTTATTTTTTTTTTTTTGAGACGGAGTTTCACTCATGTTACCCAGGATGGAGTGCAATGGCGTGATCTCGGCTCACCGCAACCTCCGCCTCCTGGGTTCAGGCAATTCTCCTGCCTCAGCCTCCTGAGTAGCTGGGATTACAGGCACGCACCACCATGCCCAGCTAATTTTTTGTATTTTTGGTAGAGACGGGGTTTCACCATGTTGACCAGGATGGTCTCGATCTCTTGACCTCGTGATCCACCCGCCTCGGCCTCCCAAAGTGCTGGGATTACAGGCTTGAGCCACCGCGCCCGGCCGATTTTTTAATTTTTTTAATGCAGGATAAGAGCAACTATTAGTCAGTGGCTATTTTTTTTCCACTATAGAGGCAATATGCCTTTTTTTTTTTTCCTTTTGAGACTGAGTTTCTTTCTTGTTACCCGGGCTGGAGTGCAATGGCACGATCTTGGCTCCCCGCAACCTCCGCCTCCTGGGTTTGAGCAATTCTCCTGCCTCAGCCTCCTGAGTAGCTGGGATTACAGCCAAGTGCTGTCACACCTAGCTCATTTTTATATTTTTCATAGAGATTGGGTTTCACCACATGGGTCTGGCTGGTCTAGAAATCCTGACCTCAGTGGCCTACCCACCTCAGCCTTCCAAAGGGCTGGGATTACAGGAATGAGCCTCTGCATCCGGCCTAGCTTCTTTAATTCAAGGAACATAGTTATATATTTTTTTCAGTGTTCTTGTCTACACATTCTGTCATCTGTGTCTTTCCTATTGTTTTTATTTATTTTTATTTTTTATTTTCTGTAAAGATGGGGGTTTCACCATGTTGGTTAGGCTGGTCTTGAACTCCCGACCTCAGGTGATCCACCTGCCTTGGCCTCCAAAGTGCTTTGATTACAGGTGTGAGCCACCATGCCCAGCCTTCCTATTATTTTTAAATTCTCATCTGATGTGTCCTTTATATGTCAGTTAAAGTGGTTTGAATTTTTTCCCTTTCTCGTCATGGATCTCAGTTTTCTGTCTGTGCATTCCTAATATTATTTGATTTGGTGTTAGACATTGCCCATTGTAACTCATTGAGTGCTGGGCTTTTTGCATTTTGTGTTAAAATTTGTTTAGCATTGTATGGTATTCAATAAAATTACTTAAAAACAATTTGCTTCTTTTCAAGCTTGCTTTTTAATTTTTTTGGGCAGGATAAGAGCAGCTATTAGTCAGTGGCTATTTTTTTTCCACCATGGAGGCAATATGCCTTTTTTTTTTCTTTTGATACTGAGTTTCGCTTTTGTTACCCAGGCTGGACTGCAACGGCACAATCTCAGCTCACTGCAACCTCAGCCTCCTGTGTTCGGGAAATGCTCCTGCCTCAGCCTCCTGAGTAGCTGGGATTAAAGGCATGCACCACCATGCCCAGCAAATTTTTTGTATTTTTAGTAGAGATGGGGTTTCACCATGTTGACCAGGATAGTCTCGATCTCTTGAATTCGTGCTCCACCCGCCTTGGCCTCCCAAAGTGCTGGGATTACAGTCGGGAACCACCATGCCCGGCCCTGATTAATCTCTCTTAAGGAGCATCTAATTTGCTGTTAATCCTAGCCAGTGTATTTTCATCTCAGGCTTTATTTTTCATCTATATTTAATTTAGGTTTTTTTAAAATGTCTTCTGTGTAACTCCTCATCATATCCTATTTTTCCCCAGCTTCTTCATTTTATTTCATTCTAGTTTTTGAGACAGAGTCTCGTTCTGTTACCCAAGCTGGAGTGCAATCTTGAGATTTCGGCTCACTGCAACCTTCACCACCCGGGTTCAAGCGATTCCTGTGCCTCAGCCTCCTGAATAGCTGGGATTACAGTCACATGCTGCCACACCTAGTTCAGTTTTATATTTTTCATAGAGATGGGGTTTCACCACATTGGCCTGGCTGGTCTAGAACTCCTGACCTCAGTGGCCTACCCACCTCAGCCTTCCAAATGGCTGGGATTACAGGCATGAGCCTCTGTATCCGGTCTATCTTCTTTAATTCAAGGAATATGGTTATATGTTTTTCAATGTGCTTTTCTGCACCTTCAGTTATCTGTGCCCTTCCTATTGTTTTTTCAATTTAAAAAAAAATTTTTATTTTGGTTTTTATTTTCTGTAAAGACAGGGTTTCACCATGTTGGTCAGGCTGGTCTTGAACTCCCGACTTTAGATGATCCACTCGCCTTGGCCTCCAAAGTGCTTGGATTACAGGCAGAGCCTCTACATCTGGTCTATCTTCTTTAATTAAAGGAATATAGTCACATTTTTTTCAATGTTCTTGTCTACACATTCTGTCATCTGTGTCCTTCCTATTGTTTTTATATTTTTTTCATTTTTTATTTTCTGTAAAGACGGGGGTTTAACCATGTTGGTCAGGCTGGTCTTGAAATCCCGACCTCAAGTGATCCACCCGCCTTGGCCTCCAAACTGCTTGGATTACAGGCGTGAGCCACCACGCCCTGCCTTCCTATTGTTTTTAAATTCTCATCTGATGTGTCCCTTCTAAGTCAGTAAAAGTGGATTTAATTTTTTCCCCTTCTCAACATGGATCTCAGTTTTCCGTCTCTCTGCATTCCTAATATTATTTGATTTGGTGTTAGACATTGCCCATTGTAACTCATTGAGTGCTGGGCTTTTTGCATTTTGTGTTAAAATTGTTTTAGCATTGTTTGGTATTCTATAAAATTACTTTAAAAAATTTGCTTGTTTTCAACCTGGCTTTTTAATTTTTTTAGGCAGGATAAGAGCAGCTATTAGTCAGTGGCTATTTTTTTCCCACTATGGAGGCAATATGTCTTTTTTTTTTTTCTTTTGATACTGAGTTTCGCTGTTGTTACCGAGGTTGGAGTGCAATGACAGGATCTCGACTCACTGCAATCTTCGCCTCCTGGGTTTGGGCAATTCTCCTGCCTCAGCCTCCTGAGTAGCTGGGATTACAGGCATGCGCCTCCATGCCCAGCAATTTTTTTGTATTTTAAGTAGAGATGGGGTTTCACCATGTTGACCAGGATCGTCTCGATCTCCTGACCTCGTGATCCACCTGCCTCGGCCTCCCAAAGTGCTGGGACTACAGGTGAGAGCCACCCTGCCCTGCGCTGATTAATCTTTCTTAAGCAGCATCTAATTTGCTGTTAATCCTAGCCAGTGTATTTTCATCTCAGGCTTTATTTTTCTTCTAAATTTAATTTAGGTCTCCTTTTTAATGCCTTCTATGTAACTCGTCATCATTTCATATGTTCCCCTAGCTTCTTCATTTTATTTCATTCTAGCTTTTGAGACAGAGTCTCGTTCTGTTGCCCAAGCTGGAGTGCAATGGTGAGATTTCGGCTCACTGCAACCTTCACCTTTTGGGTTCAAGCGATTCCTATGCCTCAGCCTCCTGAATAGCTGGTTTTACAGCCACGTGCTGCCACGCCTAGCTCATTTTTACATTTTTCATAGAGATTGGGTTTCATCGCATTGGCCTGGCTGGTCTAGAACTCCTGACCTCAGTGGCCTACCCACCTCAGCCTTCCAAAGTGCTGGGATTACAGGCATGAGCCTCTGCATGCGTCCTAGCTTCTTCAATTCAAGGAATATAGTCATATTTTTTTCAATGTTCTTGTCTACAGATTCTGTTATCTGCGTCCTTTCTATTGTTTTTTTTATTTTTATTTTTTCATTTTTTATTGTTTGTAAAGATGGTGTTACACCATGTTGGTCTGGCTGGTCTTAAACTCCTGACTTCGGGTGATCCACCCACCTTGGCTTCCAAAGTGCTTGGATTACAGGCGTGAGCCACCATGCCCTGCCTTCCCATTGTTTTTAAATTCTCATCTGATGTGTCCTTTCTATGTCAGTTAAAGTGGATTTAATTTTTTCCTCTTCTCATCATGGATCTCAGTTTTCTGTCTCTCTACATTCCTAATATTATTTGATTTGGTGTTAGACATTGCCCATTGTAACTCATTGAGTGCTGGGCTTTTTGCATTTTGTGTTAAAATTGGTTTAGCATTGTTTGGTATTCAGTAAAATTACTTAGAAACAGTTTGCTTCTTTTCAAGCTGACTTTTTAATTTTTTTAGGCAGGATAAGAGCAGCTATTAGTCAGTGGCTATTTTTTTATCCACTATGGAGGCAATATGCCTTTTTTTTTCTTTTGATACTGAGTTTCGCTCATTACCCCTGAGGCTGGAGTGCAATGGCCCTATCTCGGCTCACCACAACCTCTGTCTCCTGGGTTCAAGCAATTCTTCTATCTCAGCCTCCTGAGTAGCTGGGACTACAGGCTGCGCCACCACGCCCAGCAAATTTTTGTATTTTTAGTAGAGATGGGGTTTGACCATGTTGACCAGGATGGTCTCGATCTGTTGACCTCGTGATCCACCCGCCTCTGCCTCCCAAAGTGCTCGGATTATAGGCGTGAGCCACCGCGCCCGGCCTGCAATATGCCTTTTTAAAGAAAAGATCTTATTTTTTAGAATAATTTCAGATTGATAGCAAAATTTGAACAGGCAGCACACAAAGTTTCCATATACCACTTGCCTCTATGCATGCGTAACCTCCTAGACTATCAACATCTCTCTCCGGAAAGGTACATTTATTACAATTGATGAACTTATGCTTGCATGCAATTATCACCCAAAGTCCATGGTTTACACCGGGGGCAATACTCTTTTGCATATTCTAAGCCAGTGGTCTCCAACAATTTTGGCACCAGGGACTGGTCACCTGGAAGACAATTTTTCCACAGATGTGGTGGGAGTAGGGTGGTAGGGGTGGGGCTGATGGTTTCAGTATGAAACTGTTTCACATCCAATCATCAGTCACTAGCTAGAGTCTCATAAGGAGCATGCAAACTAGATCTGTCATGCAGCCTAGGTCTCTTGCATGTACAGGTCACAATAGGGTTTGTGCTCCAATGAGAATCTAATGCCATTGCTGATCTGACAGTAAGTGGAGGTCAGGCCGTAATGTTTTCTCGCTGCTGCTCACCTTCTGCTGTGCGGCCCGTTCCTAACAGGCCACAGACCAGCGCTGGGGTTTGGGGACCCCTGTTCTAACCAATGCTCCCTTTATTAAAAGGGTTTTTCGCTTTAGCTGATGGAAACACCAAGTGTTGCAAGCTCTGTGTCAGCTACAGAGATGATTTCTTTTGAGAAGTTCTTTTCCCTGCTTTGCATCATTTCTCAAATATATGTACTAATCAGCACTTAGCTGAAGATTGAAGACAGGAATCCAAGGCATTCTCTCTGTGCAGCAATCTACTCTCTAGTCTGTCCTGTGATGTCACCACCCTGACTTCTTCAAACTTACTACAGGCTCTGCCTGGGTCCTCCCCACGTGCTTTGCAGTTCAAAATCTCAGGTGGTAAACCGGAGTAATGTTCGGGCTCACCTCTTTTATTTTCTCTCTCCCCGAGATCACTGTACCATGCTGCACTATATCCAGTGTTGAAGCTATAGTTGAAAATCGTTTTTCCATTTTTCCAGTTGCTTAAGGTGTAGGAGAAATCTGATCCCTATTACGCCAAGTTGGCCAGAAGCAGAAGTCTCCATTCAGTCTTTGTGGTCAGAAGGAAGAGTATGGCAGAAGGCAGCTTCTTAGAATGGAAGATCCCTGGGCTAAGAATCAGAATTACCTGGGCTCTAGTCTCAGCACTGCATTTACTAACTTTGTGAAAGTGATTGATCTTTCTCGAGTTTCTGTTTCCTCATTTGTAAAGTGGGTCCTAACGTTCATAAGTGTATTTCTCTTTCAGGGTTATTTATTTATCTATTTATTTTCAGGTCCCAATAAATTGTCCAAATCTTTTGGGGTTACTTTAGGCACTGGACATAGTAGAAACTGGTATTGGAAAAGTTGATTTATACTAGAATATTTTTTATAGAATTATCCCCAATTCTCACTAACAAACTGAAAAAAAAAAAAAAAAGAATTACTCCCAAGAACATCTGAGGAAGCACAAGGCACAATAGGGACAGACTTGAAGGCGCCCTGGCCGTCCTCTGGCTTGGAGTAGAGGTGGGACAGGGTGTTTGTCTCCTCAGAGACTGGAGTATTTTCTGTGTGAGAGTAGCAATGGGACAGTCATTGTCTGGCAACCAGTCTGTGGCAGGAAGAAAGGTTACAACTGGGAGTCCAAAGGGCAGCCGGGGAGTATTCTTTGAGCTGGGGAACAAAAGACATTTTAAACTTTTTGCTCTGCTTCAGGCAGCTGATGTCACGGTGATGATTCACCACATCAGGGACACCCTGTCCAGTGGGCTCAGGCAAACCTGCCAGGCCACTTCACTAAAGACACAACCTGAGGAGGTGCACTTGCCGGTGCTGGGCTTGGCGGGTGGTGGTGGTGGCGGCAGCGGCAGGCGACATGCACAGAGGCAGATTGTGGCTTCCTTGGTGAAAGACAGTGTGGCGATTTCTCAAGGACCTAGAAATAGAAATTCCATTTGACCCAACAATCCCATTACTGGGTATATATCCAAAGGTTATAAATCGTTCTACTATAAGGACACG
>NW_022438377.1:0-15295 GCF_009761245.1 Sapajus apella
TGATTTTTAGCAAGTTGTGTCTAATTTTACTTTTAAGGACTAATTTCATTGTCATTCCATTTGCATGCTGTAATTCTTTGCCTCAAGTATCAAAACTAACCCTGATGAAGACACTGGCTGGGTCCTGAGGGTAGGCGCCTGGCACATACCCCTCTCCCATAGCGTGGCTGGAGCTAGATGTCTGCCTTTGTTTTTTTGTTTTTGTTTTTTACTGTGCCCAAGATGCTTTTGTATCTTGTCAGTATATTCTTCAATCTCCAGGGCTGTAAGCAAGAATCACGTCACCATTTCGGAGGATTCACACCAAAACAAAACCAGAGACATAACAGTACCAAGAAGCTCATCACTGGTTGACCAGAACCCTGGTTACCTTCCAGAAGATAAAACTAAAGTGTCACAGGAAACCATCGACAAGAACGGCACCAGCTGGGGAGGCAGATTAGACAAATGGTGCCATGTGGGAGCTTCTATTCAATCAATGTCTGGCTTCATTTCCCTTAGCCTGTCTTCCATTGAAATCACATTTGGTTATCTTTGCCCTCATTTCGCTGTGAAGGGTACCTTGGCAATACTGTGAGGGCAAGCACAGAAGTGACCTTCACCTTATCTCTACAAAGCCATCCTCCACCTTTCTCTGGAAGGGTGTCCTCCGTTTGTTTCTCCACTACATACTCCAAGGCTGTGATGACTCAGCAGTTTCCCCAGAAGATGGGAGAGATGTTTAATGGGGGCCGGCGGGGAGCCAGGCAGAGGAAACCCCATCTTCAACCTAACTATAATGCAAATAGGGATTCTTTTTCTTTTCTTTCACTCCTCTCTTCCTCACCCATAACCAAGTCTCAAGTTCTCAAACATGTTATAGTGAACCCCAATTCCTCTTCAAGGAATCAGTATGTCAGTATGTTCAGCTCTCTTATTCTTTAATTTCCTGTTTTAAAGTTTAACTTCCTTGTAATTTCAGTAAACAATCTTCTCCAACGGTTGTTATCAGTTGTTTGCATCTGTTCCCCCACCTCCCCCCTCCAACGCCATCCTGACTCTCCAGGTCACCTGATCCAGTCACCTGCTTGGGTCACCTTCTTTGACCTAGGTCACTCCTGGCAACCTGTTCTGACCCACCCGTAACCGTCCCTCCTGCCAAAACACCCACTCTACCCCACTCTAGCTCGGACTCTAGCTATTTAAAATAGCCAAATGGCATTAGTCCAGCTTGTGCAGTCTAACCCTAGCCAATAGGGGAACGACACAGCAGTAGGGATGACCTCTGTCAGGCAAAAGTACCCCTTCCCCCTTTTCCAAGCATGCAGCCACCATTGCTCCATCCGTGAGCCGCACCCTTCTATAGAAGTAAATTGCCTTGCTGAGAGGATTTATCTTTGAGTGCTATTTCTTTTGCGGCATTGAAATTTTACTTATAACAAACATAATAACTACATTTATTATTACAAACTATTTGCCAGAACAATATGCCCAGGGCTTTCCATACGTTAGTTTATCTTTAATCAATTCAGCAAGTAAATGCAGTTAACTCCATTTTATTGAGGCTCAGAGACCTCACAGTGTAACAAATGGTTAGGCAGAATCAAAACCCATGTGTGCCCAATTTCAAACCTCCTCCAAATATTCCATGCTGTCACTTGTTAACCTGACCAAGCCTTGGGATACAGCAGCTACCTTTCAGGGAAAATTATTTTTTTCAAAGCAAATTAATTTCTACCTACTTTCAGAAAACAGAAGTGAGGTACAGAAACAGCTGGATTGGTTACAGCTCCTTTGCCTTATTTGAACAAGGTTGGAACAGTTGGCTATGTTTGATTGGCTAAAACTCGGTGACTGGCACAAGTGGAGGCTACACCTCCCCTTTTATAGTTCACGATATATAGAAAAACCTTTAGGCTGGACTTAAAATATCTAAGGAGGCAGCTTTAGAGATTTAGTTTAGGCTAAACTCGATTTAACACACTTCTCTGACTTTTTACTGGACAAGAAACCCAACAGCAGCAATGGCAATGCTAAACAAACCCCACCACCACCCTCTCCACCCCTGCTTCCCTCCCTTGGTGCTGGGGACAAGGGTAGGCTATGGAGGGGTGCCAGACCTTCTGATTTTAAAGAAATCTGAATTTTTATTTTGAAATCCTGGCTTTTATGTGGTGGTAACTAATTCAAATTTGTAAAAACAGAACAGATTAAAATTATGTCCACGAAGAACATGGGGGCCCAGGCCTAAGTGCGGAGAATCTGATGCCTTCCAAAGTTAATCTGATCAGTGAGTGATGACTAAAACATTATTTCTGTAGGCAAATGGGGAAGGATGCTGGCCCAGCAGCAAGTACTCCAGGGGACCAGGCTTTCTCAGTGAGGGCTCACCCTGGAAACAAAGTGCCCGGCCTCCCAACTCTACCACTGACTTTCAGACCCAACGTTCACTTAAGAAAGCCACCGGGAAAGCCTTGTGGCTGTGCAGGACCCTGCAAGGGACCCTGATATCTCCCAGTATCATGATTCAACAGTGCCCCAAAGCAACTCAGCATCCCCGAAACCTCACACGTGGATGTGACTTGCCCACCCACAGTGACAGGCACAGCCAGGTCTGATTTAGGAAGATCTTTCAAAGTAGAGTAACTCACAACTTTCCCAGATCATCTCTAAACCAAAGACGAATTAGGGAATCAGTTTTGCCACCTGCTAAAAGTGAACTCGCAGGTGAAGCCACTCTGAAACCTTCTCAGGTCTGAGAAGCTCCAATGCCCCAGGAGGGCATCCCACCTGCCAAGAGGTACACAGAAGATGCTAAGTTGCTCAAAGCCAAGGGCAAAAGGCCCTTCTCTCCACCCATACCCCAAGGTTCTGGAGAACCCGGCTGGGAGTCCACACTGCTTCCAGAATTACTGCCCACCCCAGCTTCTGTCTAAAGAAGAAAATATGGAACTAGAAACGAAGAAGGGAAGACATGGATGCCCAGGACATCGCAGGAGATGCCCAGCCCCAGCTCCGACAAGTCTCGGGGTTAGCAGGGTGCACACAGGCGGGGTGGCAGGAATGAGGAGCAGAGTGAGAGTGTCAGAGGTCACTGGCTCCCTGCCTCTGCCTCTCTCTCCCTCAGACCAGGAGATATGTTTTCCAGCAAGTGGGATTAAGATATTCTTTCTGATAATATTTAGAGAGCAGGGCCAGTTGAGCACTGAGGTCACTCCCAGTCTGTGGAGACTGCTGATCTCTGTTCTCTCCAGTGGAGGGTGAGGACAGGTTTGGCCAACACGTTACCCACTCCCCCAGCAGCTGGCAGAGGCTGACGTCACAAGCCACGCTGGGTAAGCTGGCAGCTCAGGGCCAATTGGGTATCAAATAGTATCCAGGGATTTACCAGCAGCCACAGGGTTGCCTGGGGTCTATACTTAGAAACCTGGGCTGGCTGACACTGAGAGGCGCCACACGCCCTGTGGCCAGTCAGGTGGACCAAGGAAACGCCAGGGGCAGCACTGCTGGCGCACTGGCCATGTATACAAACATATCACACTTCATGCCAGAACACGGGTGAAAGCTGGGATAAAGGAAGATCAAGAAGCAAGCCCACGCTCTGTGTTTCTGTTCAGCTTTGCAGCTCAGAGCATGCCTCAGGCAGTGCTGCTGGAATACAGGGCCCTCTGTGGCACCTGGAAGCCTGGTGTTTGCGAGCAGGTGCATCCTCCAGCCTCCCTGGCTGTGATGAAAGGGATCCTTAACCCCGACTATTTCTCAGGGACTGCTCAAACCTGAGAGGCCAAAGGTGGGCTTCTAGAGCCCTGTGGGTGGTGACGTACAACCCTGCACATACCTCTGAGGCCAGAGCCCAGCGGGGCTGGAAGGAGAGAGAGAGAGGAGCCAGTGGGGAAGGTTTCTATGGCAGCCCAGGCTGGGAGCCGTATGTCTCAAGTTGGCAAGATGTTCCTCCTACCTGCACTCCACCACTGGGGCTGATGGAGAGGGAGGGGTGAGACCTGGATAATAACCATCAAGATATTCTGGGAGGCACAGGAGGAGCTGAGGCAAACACCTAGGTCAGGCAGCCTCCAGGGGCTTCCACAGAAATCAGCCAAAAGCCTGGGGATGCTGGTGTTGCTTTTTGGCCAGCTCTGCACCCAGCCTCCTCACTAGCTCACCCCTGGGAAGCAAGGAGAACAAAGCCTTCTCCTGGGAGAGTCAGTTGCTTCCTCGAGAGCAACCCGTCCCCTCAACACCATTCCCCAGAGGCCGGCACAGTGAAGGAAAGAGCCAGACTGGGTCCCTGCAATGTCCCTCACCTCAGATAAGTCCCCGCCCCTCTTTGGGCTTTAGATTTCCCATTTATAAAATGAGTGGCTCTGCCTAGAGCAGATCAGTGGCTCTCTAACCGAGTTGTGCCCTGGAATTTGTCAGGGACTTTAGAAATGAATCACAATATTTGGGCCCCACCTCAGACCAGCCAAATCAGAATTTCTGGAGGTGGGGACCACGAGGGCAGACAGGCGCCGGGGCCCGATGTCTGGCTAAAGTAGCCCAAGGCAAGGTCTGGGGACGTCCAGATCAGAAGGCAGATGTAGCCTCAGCAGGGCTGTGCGTGTAGCCTGTCCTCCTGCCTGTGCTCAGGAGGCCACACTCCTTCCGCTGAACTCCAGCCCAGCCCAGGCTAACAGCTGTCCCAGGGGATGTCCTCTCCTGTGCACAGGTCCCTGCCTCTGTCCCCACAAAGCAAGTAGGGGCTGACAGTGGGGAGCCAGGCTTGAACTGGCACCTTCAGGACTGGTTTTTTCTCATGTATGCATTGGTACGCCTGGGATTGAAAGCTTGTCTAGAAAGAAGGTACAGAGGTTGATGTGGAGGGATACAGGTCAAAGGGGAGAAGGAGATGAGGGGGGTTCAAGAAAGGGCGGTATGCGTTTATTACACATCTCCTGCGTGCCAAGCACTCTGTCAGATGAACCACAGAGGTCAGCACATGCAATCCTTGTAACACCCTGAGATGGGAGATAAGGCTGAGAGAGAGCGGGTAACTTGCCCAAGACCACATGGAATAAGGCCATCACCTGCTGCCAGGCAGCCCTGGTGTCCACTGCTTTGCACCATGAAGTGAGCCCTTTTTCCCAGGGCAGTGTTTATTTGCCACCACTGGCATCACAGGTCACATCTGACTTTCCAGACCCCATACCGCTCTATCCCTGGGCCCAGTCAGGGTGAGCTCTGGCCGTGGGGTTTCAAGCAGCTGCAGAAGGCTGCATTCCCTTTTGATCCCGGTTAGCCTCCTCTCCAGTCCTTTGGAGGAAGCTGGCACTTTCCTTTTTTTTTTAGACAGGAGTTGCTCTTGTTGCCAAGTCTGGAGTGCAATGGCGTGATCTTGGCCCACCACAACCTCTGCCTCCCGAGTTCAAGTGATTCTTCTGCCCCAGCCTCCTGAATAGCTAGGATTACAGGCATGTGCCACTACGTCCAACTAATTTTGTGTTTTTAGTAGAGACTGGGGTTTCTCCATGTTGGTCAGGTTGGTCTCAAACTCCTGACATCAGGTGCCCACCTCAACCTCCCAAAGGGCTGGGATTACAGGTGTGAGCCACCTTGCCTGGCTGAAGCTGGCATTTTTCAACTCTGCCTGGGACCAGATCTTTAGCTTCCAGCTGTACCCACTGTTACCACAGCCACCCCTTTCTCTCCAGCTAGCCCTCCCTCCTGGAAAGCCGGTCCTGTGGCTGCCTCCTTGCTCTCCCTATCAGTGTGGGAAGGCCCCATTCCTCCTCCTATAAACCTGGAGGTGTAGCACACAGTATGAGAACAGGCAAGCTTCTTCTGAAAGCCATACAGAGTCTCTTCAGCTTTGTGGGCCACATGGTCTCTGTCACAACTGCTCCACTCTGCCGCTGTGGCACCACAAGAGCCACAGACAATATGTACACAAATGGGTGTGGCTGCGCTCCCATAAAACCTAACTACAGATACTGAAACAAATTTCATGTAGCTTTCATGGGTCACAAAATAGTCTGTTGTTTCTCATTACTCCCACCAGTTCAAAATGTAAAAACCATTCTTAGTTCACAAGGCTCTACACAAACTAGTGCTGGGCTGGACTTGGCCCATGGGCCAGAGTTTGGTGACCCCCAAACACAACCAATGTTGCTGGGCTCCCACAGTTTTGATGCCTATTGCTGCTGTGGGGCAGCAGTTGTTTTCAAGGTTTTCTGGAAAACCAGAGAGGGGCTCCCTGAGGGGATCAGGAGCTCCTGAGAGGCCTGTCTGCTAGTTGGACCCCCATGGAGCAGCTCCGAAACCCGACAGCTCTTGTTCCCAGGCAGAGGAGCCAGGTTCTCCTGTCTCCAGCTCTGGGCTCACTTCCTGCAGCCCGGCTCATCCCCCAACTGAACGGACAGACAGACGACCCCGAAGGACAGGCCTCATGTGCTGGACACTGGGGCATGTCCCTCTGATGGAAGGCATCTGTGATTTGGCTCCTGGCCCCACAGGGGACCCACCAGAATCCAAGGCTGGTGCCCCAAGGCTTGTTTGACTGTCTGGGTCCTCTCTGGTGCCAGGGCCCTCCTGGCTGAACTCCAAGCTCTTGCCCTGCATACGTGGAGGAGGAGGGGACTCGTCTCACCATGCTCTTTTCATTGGTGTGTCCAAGCAGTGTGGGGGCTTCCTGGTGGCCCTGGGCCTGGCTGCTCCCCCTCTCCCACATCCTGCCTGACCCCAGCATGCAGTCAGGACAGGCTTGCGGGCAGGCCCACATCTGCCATTAGTGGCCTGCATCTTGTCACCTTTCTCTGCATCATCAACACACATTTCTAAACCCAGGCTGCCATGTGAAAATGGCCAGACATGTCCCGCATTAGAGGAGCACACACATGTACTCCAGCTTTGGGCACTGGTGCATCCCCCAATTGCTCCCAAAATGTAGAGAGGAGATGGGGAGACTTCTACAGGGTGGGTTTCCCCACACCCAGGATGTTTTGTAATATTTTACAAAATGTATGATTGTAAAATTTTAATTTTTTTAAAAAAGAAACAGTATTATCCACAAGATCCCACACTAGAACTTGAGTCAAAATAAATACATTAAAGTTTTAAAAAAAATATTTAAAGAACATTCAAAAGGAAAAGTGGGGTCAGGATGGAACATGGGAGGGTGAGCCAAAGAGCTGTGTTAACCCTTGAGAGACACTAAACTTCTAGGGGACCGGCAAATAAGAAAGCCCTTCCCTGCCCAAAATAGGGCTATGTGCAGGGGCCGGAGCTGAGGGCCCAGGGTCAGAGTCCCTTTCTGGGGTGGCAGCTGGGTGAGGAGGGGGCTACAGGGGAGGGTGAGTAGAGGATGTGTCGTCCAACAGGACACTTTTCCTCTAAAACAGGCAGAGTCCTGGCAGCAGGCCTAAGCTGGGACTGTTGCCGGGAAACTGGGATATGGTAATCCTATGCAGAGGGTGCAGGGTGCCAGGCGTGGCTAGAACGAAACAGGAGTTCCCGGGTATGGCCATGTCCCCAGCATCTTTACTGTTCCCCCTCCCCATTTTCCCCTGCTCGGACACACCATTGAAAAGAGCATGGTGAGACGAGTCCCCTCCTCCTCCGCATATGCAGGGCAAGAGCTCGGAGTTCAGCCAGGGAGGGCCCTGGCACCAGAAAGGACCCAGACTGTCAAACAAGCCTCGGGGCACCAGCCTTGGAGTCTGGTGGGTCCCCTGTGGGGCCAGGAGCCAAATCACAGATGCCCTCCACCAGAGGGACATGCCCCAGTGTGCAGTACCTGAGGCCTGTCCTTTGGGGTCATCTGTCTGTCCCTTCAGGTGGGGGATGAGCCAGGCTGCAGGAAGTGAGCCCAGAGCTGGAGACAAGAGAACCTGGCTCCTCTGCCTGGGAACAAGAGCTGTCAGGTTTCGGAGCTGCTCCGTGGGGATCCGACTAGCAGACAGGCCTCTCAGGAGCGCCTCTCTGTGGTTTTCCAGAAACCTTGAAAACAACTGCTGCCCCACAGCAGCAATAGGCGTCGAAGCTGTGGGAGCTCAACAGAGCCCCTGAGCAGACGGCCAAGGAGGAGCTGGGGAGACCAATGCCACAGCCACAAGGTTCTAGGGGTTGGGAAGAAACCCCTTCTCTGCCGAGGTCAAAGACCGGCTCCAAAGAGAACTCAGGGACTAGCTAGTCAGCACTCATTTTATAGAGAAGGAAACCTGCCTGCGTCACTGCAAACAATGGTGCCAGGACCAGGATCCAGGTGTCCAGACCCACTTGCCAGCAATCAATGCCAGGATATACCATGCCCCCAGGAGGGTATGCCAGTTTCCAGCAGGCATTCCCTGCCCAAGTGCAAAGGTTTCATTCCTTCCAGGTTTTCTGAGCTAGTCCAAGAAGGGAGCCAAGGTCAAGATCTCTCTGAGGTCTGCCCTGAGGATCACCTCCCTCTGCCTAAGGGATGCCAAGCCACATGAGTGCCTTGTGGGCCCAGAGCCCCATGCAATCCAGAAGCAATGGTGCTCTGGGCTCGTGGCCTCACCTGGAGCCTGGCCAGGCCCTAACGCCTCAGTGGCTTAGAAGGTGGCAGATGGGTGGAACTCCACAAGTCCATGTTCTTGTCCACCCCTACCCACTATCACTTACTTATTTTTTTTAAAGATACCAAGGTCTCACTATGTTGGTCTGGCTGGTCTTGAACTCCCAGCCTCAAGCAAACCTGCCTTGGTCTCCCAAAGTGCTGGGATTACAGATGTGAGCCCTGCTCCCACTTTGGTGACAATGCACTTCTCTTCTTTTTGAAAGTTAGAAACAGATCCCACATCACCAGCAACACCCTAACACCCAGGTCCTGAGACTCACTCAGGGCTGTGGTGCCTGGATTCTTACACAGCTTCTCGACATACTTCCCCTTTCACAATCAGTCTAATCATAAAAATAACAACTCTTGGTATTATCACCACTCTGTAAGTGGCCTGGGCACAACTGCTTGGTAGCTAAGGAACTGAGAGCTTCAGAGAGATGAAGTTACTGACCTGAAGACACAGCAAGCCCTGAGTAATAGGGCCTGGATTTGGACCTTGGTCTGTGTGACCCTAAAGTCAGCATTCACAGTCTCTATAACAATCGGCCTGCCTGGCCTGGTCAACCAGAAGCACGGAGAGGCAGGGCTGGATCAGCCCATACAGCTCCATATGCTTATGCTCCCTGTAACAGCAGCATGCTCAGAACAAGTGTGTCCTACTCAAAAGCAGGAAATGACCAAACACCATTCACTAGAAGAATGGGAGGATCTGTTTCAGGAAGATTCTAACTGATCCCTAGCGGCCTTACACACAGAAGATGGGGAATAGAGTCATGAAACAGAAGCACCTTCTACCCAACATGCGACTTCTCCACAAGTGTTCTATAGCCAGTCAGCAAAGCAGGGACTCAGAGCCCAGCAAATGGACCCAGCTCCGGGGAGCTATGGGAACGCCTCCTGGGCCCAGACCCCCGTACCTACCTCATAATCCTCCAGCCCAGGTGGGCTCATGCCTTGGGCTTCTCTTGGCATCCCCAGAGGTGGGGGCCCTGTGCTCCCGGATACCTTGGCCATCACCCAGCTCCACAGGTGATGCATGGTGAGAGGGCCTGAGCCCAGGGTCCCCGGCAGCCCTGGCCCCCAGTGCAGTGTCCCAGGGAAGAAGGAAGCAGGGAGAGGGGTTTCTGTTTTCAAGACTGTAGTAAACAGTCACTGCAGCCAAAAATAATTCATGCCTGGGGGCTGGGGAGTCAGCACATACCTCCCGGGGCAGGTGCTGGGTGGGAGACATGCAGTCTCCAGCAGGCTTTGCAGCAGGGGCTGGGACCAGGTGCTCAGGATGTCCAGGATACCAGGCCACCAAGGGGTTTTCTCTGACTTGCCACCTCCCTCCAAAAAATAGGACCAGAGTCAATAAGAACACTGTCACCTCCCTCCTTCCAATGAATCATCTGGGGACCCCCCACCCCCATGTGAACTCCAGCTGCCCCCAAGACCCTCCAGCAGCTCACATCCTTGGGGTGGGTGGTGTGGAGACTGACAGGGAGAACCCTGTGAACTGCAGCAGATGCCTGGGTCAGCTCGTGAGACAGCCTTAAAAAGGATGCTTGCCTGTCAAAACTCCTAGAGGTCTACCCCAAAAACCGTGAACTTGAGTCCATGCAAATGAAAAAAATACATGTAGAAACAGTTATGTGCTGGCTATCAGTGGCTGTCAGGGTTATGTGGGGGTTTTATCTAATTTTCAAACTTCTCTGTATTTTTAAACTTTCCTACAATGGATGTTCATAATTAAGATTTACAGAATGCTGCTTTAAAATCATTATTAATGGCCAGGTGCAGTAGCTCACATCTGTAATCCCAAAACTTTGGGAGGCTGAGGCAGGTGGACTGCTTGAGTTCAGGAGTGTGAGATCAGCCTGAGCAACATGGCAAAACCCTGTCTCTACCAAAAATACAAAAAAATTAGCCAGGTGTGGTGGTGTGCGTGTAGTCCCAGCCACTCCGGAGACTAAGGTCGGGGGACTGCTTGAGGCCAAAAGATGGAGGGTGAGCCAAGATTGTGCTAATGCACTCCAGCCTGGGTGACAGAGCGAGACACAGTCTCAAAAATAAATAAATATAACAATAATAATTAATAATAAAGTAATAAAGGAAAGATGCTCAGGCATTAGAGAGGGCATGTATGACATGGTCCTACGTAAGGCAATTTAGAGAGAGAGGGACAGAGAGTATGTATTTCATGACCCATTCCTGGATTGGAATCCCAGCTCTACCACTTAACATTTAGGTGACCTCAGGTAAGTGACAATTAACTTAGTTTCTCCATCCCTATTTTAAACTGAGGATAAAAGCATTGTCTCCTCATACAGTAACTGGGAGGACTGAATGAGACTCCATGTAAAGCTCACAGCTCAGTCCCAGGCACAATGGGAGTGCCTGCTAAAGAATTACAGCATAAATTCATAAATAAACTACAGTGAAAAAGAAAAAGAGAAGGCCAGCAAAGTTGACTGACTGGAAGGAAATGCATCAAATGGTTTACAGTGTTCCCTCTGAGTAGTAAGATTACGGTGCAAACCATAATAAAGTGTGTAGCTGTTATTGTTTTCTATACTTTACACATTTTGAAAATAAACATATATGTAAATTACGAGATATTAAGAAAACACCTAAAAAGCTAAGAGTCAATGGTTGCCTCTGAGTAGGGTTTTCCTTGCCTTTCTATTATTTTCTAAAATAAACATTGATTTCATAGTGAAGAAAATGAGAAATGTTATTAAAAACAAAAACTGGAGGGTGGGCTCACCTATTGTATTCTAGAAACGTGATCTCTGCAGACCCTTCCTGTGGAGCTGCAAAGCCTCTGACAAACCATCTCTGAAGGAGGAACAGTTTTTACAGACCTCTGCCTTCTGTTAGCAGGGCTGTCTTTCCTCCAAGAATGCATTTCCTGAGCACAGGTGGCCCTGACCCTTCAGGCCTGGCCTCTCCACCAAGGTTAAACCTTCTGAGCCAACTGCGGGTGGGGGGTTGGGGAGCGGTGCAGTTTGGGGGGGGCGGGTCTTCCCTTTTCCTAGCCCAGTGATTGGTTACAGTATGAGCATGTGAACAATGCCAAGCCAATCAAAGCCTTCTCTGGGATTTTTCAGCTATTTTTCAACCAAGGGAAGCAGGCCTTCATTGACAAGCATGAATATAGAAGAGGGTAGTGAGGTTCAGCTGCCTGTGCCATTCATACCTGTCATGTGGAGTAAGCCTGTCCCACAGGCACATCCTAATGGCATCATCTGAGCCCCTGCATGCAGATTTCCTTGGATTTGTATTGCCTAAACTGCTAAGTCTCTGTTTTAATCCAACAGGTATCTGACCTTGCTATGAAAAAGTTCTAACTTGGAGTGGGAGAATATAATAGCTTCTATTAAGTAATTACTATGACCCTGGTGCCATTCCGTTCTTCCACTTGTCCATCTATCCATCTCATCTAGTCACCAAATAGCTACTGAAGGCCGAACGCCATAGCTCATGCCTGTAATCCCAACACTTGGGGAGGCCAAGGCAGGCAGATCACCTGGTGCCAAGAGTTTGAGACCAGCCTGGCCAACATGGTGAAATCCCGTCTCTACTAAAAATACAAAAAAATTAGCCCGGAGTGGTGGCGGGCTCCTGTAATCTCAGCTACTCAGGAGGCTGAGGCAGGAGAATCGCTTTAATCCAGGAGGTGGAGGTTGCAGTGAGCCAAGACTGTGCCATTGCACTCCAGCCTGGGTAACAAGAGCAAAACTCCATCTCAGAAAACAAAAGCTACTGAATACCAACTGTGTGCCAGGCACTTACTCGGCACAGGAGATACAAAAGTGAATAAAATAGTCTTTTTCCTTAGGCAGCTTACATTCAAACAAGAACCATAGAATAAAAAACAAATAAAAGATATAGTTAAAATATGTAATTGGAGTTTATGAATGAGTCCTAAAAAGGAAAGAGCACGCTGATAAAGTGGCAGGCATGGCAGGCCTCTAAGCTTAGACAAGGTGGCCTCTCTCAAGAGCTGACCTCTAAGTCCCGGTCAGAGGATGAGATGGCACCAGCCACAAGGTACAGCAACTTCCAGGCAGAGGAAACAGAAGATACAAAGTCCCTGGGCTAAGACAGGAAACCATCTGATGGGTTCTCCTGCCGGTGGCAGAGTGAGGAGAGGCAGGGGATGACATGGAAGATGGTGGCAGATACCCGAAATTAAGAGGCCTCGAAGGTAGGTGAAGGATTGGATTTTGTGCTAAGCATAACAAGACACTGACGGAATACTTAACTCAGAACTGTCTAGCCGGGTTCGGTGGCTCACGCCTGTAATCCCCACACTTCGGGAGGCTAAGGTGGGAGGATTACTTGGAGCCAGGAGTTTGAGACCAGCTTGGGGCAACAGAGTGAGACCCAATCTCCAAAAAAATAGCTGAGCATGGCAGTGCACACCTGTAGTCCTAGCTACTGGGGAGGCAGGGGGATAGCTTGAGCCCAGGAGTTGAAGGCTGCAGTGAGCCCTGATTGCACCACTGCACTCCAGCCTGGGCAGCAAAAGAAAGGAAAGGAAACAGGAAAGGAGAAGGGAAAAAGAAAAAGTAGGAAAGTGAGACTGAGATAACCGGATTTGCTAAAATCACCCTTTGCTCATGAAGAATGAAATGAAGAGGGCAAAGAGTGGATATAGGGAGTGGCACGGGAAATCACAACAGTCCCCAGTCAGGATCAGGGAGGTGGCAGTGATGGAAAAGGGACGCAGAGGGACCTGAGACCCGTACTTGGACAGAGGGTCAGTAGGATTTGCTATTTGATTACACGTGGGCATTGAGGAAGCAGAGTGAATCAGAAACACTCCCAGGTTTCCAGTAAGAGCAGCTGGAAGACAATAAGCAGGCTCAGAAAAGTCAAGGGACCTGTCCAAGGTCAGAAGGCTGGCAAGCGGCAAAGGAAGAATTTTGTCAGAATTGTATCTGCCTCCAAGACCATTTACTTCCAGAGGTGACACTCAAAACAATTTTGTTTTCCAATCCTGTGACCTCCCTAAAGGTACACAGCTAGGAGCAGGGCCACTGAAATTTATGTGCCATTTTTTTAAAGGGTAGTAAGAGAAGACATTGCTGCTTTATAATAGTTAAAACAGTGCAGTGTTGACATAAATGTTCCCCAGTGATATCTGGCCAGTCAGATCTGTTCTAGAGCAATCCTGCCTTTGAGGTGGTCCCAGGAGGAGGGGGCAACAAGCACAAGCTGACTGCTCAGGACCACGTAGTCCCCCAGAGGGGGCTCAGGCACACGCTATACCACAACCGTCTCATGGCAGGGCTACGGGCACATAGTCCTGCTCAAGTCCAGCCTGTTGCCACCTCGTCTTCACCCTCCCCAGAGATCCTTGTAATGCAACCTTCACCGGCCCAATGAGAGCTCCTGAGACGCCTTGGCCCAAGAGACCAAAATTCTTTGGATACTCTTATTTGAAACCAGTCATTCAACAAGAACACCCACCACATGCCAGGCACTGGGAACAGAGCTGTGAAGGAAACGGCCAGGTCCCCACCAGCATGGTGCTTCCAGTCTAGTCAGTTTTCACTGGACTGGGCAGCCCAGAAATCCAAAGGATTAAACAAAAACACCAGGCAAGGCTGGGTGCAGTGGCTCACACTTGTAACCCCAGCACTTTGAGAGGACACAGCGGGCAGATCACTTGAGGCCTGGAGTTCAAGACTAGCTTGGCCAACATGGAAAAAACCCCGTCTGTACTAAAAATACAAAAATTAGCTGGTGTGGTGGCACGTTCCTGTAGTCTTAGCTACTCAGGAGGCTGAGACACGAGAATCACTTGAACCTGGGAGGCGGAGGTTGCAGTGAGCCGAGATTGCATCACTGCACTCCAGCCTGGCGACAGAGCGAGACCCTGCCACAAGCAAACAAACACCAAGCAGTACAGGACTAAGCAGGACATTCATGCGCATGATTTTTCAGATTTCATGAAACCAGGGGAACCCCCACTCTGAAAATGAAAAGTAGATACCTTTGGCTCAAGATTAGAAAAATTAATGACTTCATCTGTCGGAGAGAGTGATGTCTGCCAGTTCCAGAAGGACGGGAACTCAGGTTCAGTGCTTAGAACAGTGCCGAGCACACGGGTGCTAGGTATACACTCAGGGAGTGAATAAATAACTGAATGTACATAGGACCTCAGCTCTGTACCTGACCATGCTTCATACCTTCCCCCGTCTCTGGGGCCGCCACTCAGGTGTGCACCCTGGTTATTTGCAGACATGTGCATCACGCTAGCTGTAAGCTTCCAGGACAGACCATTTTGCTCATCAATTAATCCTCTGTGATAATTAATCAGGGTTCCAGGCTAAAGGTAAGTGATCAATGGGTGCATATGAGTAATGAGTGAATGTAAAGAAGAAACGAGGGGGGAAGAGAGACAGAAAGACACACATGCACGCACGCACACACACACACACATGCACGCATGCACGCACACACACACACACAAAGGCAGGCAGTCAATTCATTTACACAACTACATACCGTAGAGTAGCCCCAGACTGGGCTACTCTGGGTAAGATATTAGATGATAAAATTGTGTGTGAGAAGGATGTACAAGGACCTTGGTCTGAACCCTCACTTTGCCATCAGCTTGCAGGGGATCATCAGATCTCCCTCTCTCTGCCCCAGGGATAAGGATGAAACAGGATGACATCTATAAAATGCTGGCCTTGTAGCTTGCCCCTTCCTTCCATGCTCCAACTTCAGCTCCTCCCCTCACTGGCTGGGTGACACAGG
>NW_022438378.1:0-15292 GCF_009761245.1 Sapajus apella
TGCTTTTTCAGGGCCTAAAGTGGGCATTCCAAACAGCATACAGAGTTACAGCTTTTGTTGGGCCGAAGCCTGTGGACAGGACAATCCCAGACAATTTGTGGGCAAGCAAAGTTGTTATCCAAAGTAAAACGCCAGGGACTAATGCTTACCCAGCAATATCAAAATAGACAGGAGGTCAGCTGACAAGCTAAGGTCACCAAAAAAAAAAAAAAAAAAAAAAAAAGACAGGACTGTTAAAGAAGGCTTTGGAGACAAAGGTAAGGAAACTGACACTTGGCAGCAATTAAATCTCTAAAAAGCTTAAAAAAAGAAAGTGGGCCAGGTACTGTGGCTCATGCCTGTAATTTCAGCACTTTGGGAGTCTGAGATGGATCACTTGAACCTAGGAGTTCAAGACCAGCATAAGCAACACAGGGAGATCCTATCTCTACAAAAAAAATTAAAAATAAAAAACTTAGCCACGTATGGTGGCACATGCCTGTGTTCCAGCTACTCAGGAGGATGAGGTGGGAGGACTGCCTGAGCCAGGGAGACTGAGGCTGCAGTGAGCCGTCATCACACTACTGCATTCCAGCCTAGGCAAGAGTGATGCTTTGTCTCCAGAAAGAAAGGAAAAGAGAAGAAAGGAAGGAAGGAGGGAAGGAGTGGACAAGTGAATAGACGATATGCACAAATGATATGCATTCCAGTGTGTTTATGCCATAGAAAGGAACACCATGTGGTCATTAAAAATGATGATGTGTAGCTACACCTACTGACAGGGAAAAATATTTAGACTATATAGCTAAGTAAAACAACAGCATTCCAGAACAGCATTATATTGTGCAATTTTGGTCCTTATGTCACCAAATGCAGGTTCAGATGCTTGCCGCTGGCATAGTCCAATTAACAAGAGTGAGGTCTGGTAGAAAGAAAGTGATTTTATTTTCCAAAACTATTAAAGGGGACAGGCGCGGTGGCTCACGCCTGTAATCCCAACAGTTTGGCAGGCTGAGGCAGGCGGATCACCTGAGGTCAGGAGTTCGAGACCAGCCTGGCCAACATGGCAAAATCCCGTCTCTACTAAAAAATACAAAAATTAGTTGGGCGTGATGGCGGGCACCTGTAGTCCCAGCTACTCGGGAGACTGAGGCAGGGAGAATGGCTTGAACTCAGGAGGCAGAGGTTGCTGTGAGCCGAGATTGCAGCAGTGCACTCCAGGGTGGGTGACAAAGCGAGACTCTGTCTCAAAACAAACAAACAAAACAAACAACAACAACAAAAAACTAGTAAAGGGAACGCAGCCAGATTCCCATCTAAAACAACCACTTCAATTTTTGAAGTGAAGGCAGGGGTTTAAAAAGGGAAAACTGGGTAAGCAAGACATTCAAGAATTGTGGTAAGTACAATGTATCTGTGTCTTGTTCTGGTGGCTCTGTTGGGTCCCAGTCCACCTGGCACATGGGCTGGCATCATCTCAACAATGGCCAGGTTGTTAACTAGCCACCTTGAAGTCATCTCTGGAATTTTGCAGCTGGGTCTCCAGGCTTGGCCTGTCTCAAGATTAGTCCCTGGAACTTCTAAGAAGCACAATAATTGGAAACTAGTAAACAGATAAATGTGAAGGGAGTATGTACCGTGAGAAAGGAGGGATGTGGAGTCTATTTCAAGGGTAAAGGAAAAGGTTTCTGCAGTTTGCTCCATGTTTATATCTTAAAATTCAAGACAAAGAAAAATAAAAATTTTTAATGCATTTTGAAGTTAAATTGCCTGGTGACATATATGTCCATACAAGTATGAGTGCCTCGAAAAGGAGAGATATCAAAACATTATCCTCAGCTGGGCATGGTGGCACGTGCCTGTAATCCCAGCTACTCAGGAGGCCGAGGCAGGAGAATTGCCTGAACCCAGGAGGCGGAGGTTGCGGTTAGCCGAGATCGCGCCATTGCACTCCAGCCTGGGTAACAAGAGCGAAACTCCGTCTCAAAAAAAAAAAAATTAATTTGCCAACTGCGTCTGGAAATATTCTGTTATTTCCATTTGAAATAGAAAAAAAGTCTAGAAACTGTAAGAACAAGAAAGCTCCTTTTGTGTAAAGTGGTTACTTTAAAAAAATGCTTCTAAGAAGAGAAAAGAGGTTCCTTATTAGTTCTAGAAGATATATTTCTATTACAAGTAACAGGTAGAATAATGGTTCAATTTTTTGACAACATAAACTGTTGATGTATTTATTCCATGATTTTAACCATAGAGGATCTAAACAACCAGTTAATTATGTTAGATAGTAATGTAATATTTTATCCTTATTTTTCACTTACACTGTGAATTACTGGCCTAATTTTATGTGATAGTTTAACATTTCAGGTTGTTAAGCATGTTTAAAATCCCCAACTACAAATAATTTGGAAAGAAATAACTCTATTAAATAGAATAATGTGCATTAAGACATTTTATTATATATTGATATGGCTTAATAAAATAATTTGGGGTTTAATGTTTACCCCTTTTAACAATAAAAAAAAAACAAAAAAAAACCCAAAAAAAACCATTATCAGTGGGTATCGCTACCTGATTTTTCTTCTTACTTCCTTCTCTCTCTTTCTCCTTCCTTCCTGCCTTCTTTCTTTTCTTCCTTCAGAGTCTTGCTCTGTCACCTAGGCTGGAGTGCAGCCTGAACTCCCTGGGCTCAGGTAATCCTCCCACCTCAGCCTCCCACGTAGCTGGGACTACAGGGACGTGCTGCCACATCTGGCTAACTTTTCTTTTTTGTGGAGACAAGGTCTCACTATGCTGTCCAGGCTGTTCTCGAACTCCTGCACTCTAGTGATCCTCCCACATCGGCCTCCCAAAGTGCTGAGATTACAGGTGTGAGCCACCTCACCCAGCCAGCATGAATCTTTTATATTACATAAAATAAAATGAGAATCAGAAAAAATAAAATGAGAATCAGTTGAACCTGGGAAGCAGAGGTTACAGTGAGCCAAGATTGCGCCGCTGCTCTCCAGCCCTGAAAGAAGGAAGAAAGAGAGGGAGGGAGGGAGGGAGGGAGGGAGCAAGGAAGGAAGGAAGGAAGGAAGGAAGGAAAAAAGGAAAGAAGGAAGGAGGAAATGATTTTGGAAAAGTTCTCTTGAACGTTTTGCATATTTAAAAATATTAACTCGTGCCCTTGCTTTTCATTCCTCAAGAAAGACTAGCATTTCAGAGATCTGGAGAAAATAAATACAACTGAGAAAGGCTAGGAGGAGAGGAGAGGCTCTGGAAAGGGGAAGCAAAAAAGGCAGGAATTCTGGTCTGTTTTCCTGGTTGCCGTAGCCTCAGCATCCAGAACGGTGCCTGACACATAAAAGGCACTCAGTAGAATGAATAAATGAATAAACTATGTAGAGTATAGAAAGAACATGCAGTTACTTAGAATCGGATACCATCAGAAGCAAATAACCAGGGAATGGGGGGGCAACCTTTTGAAGTCTGATTGCAGAAGATGAGGACAAATAAAAGGCTGTACTGCCAAATGATGATTTGGTGGAGCAGAGGCTGTACTTACAGTTAGAGCCTGGTTGAACCGTGGTATATACATGCAAGGTAATACTATGCAGCCTTAAAAAGGAAGGCAATCCTGTGACATGCTACAACATGAGTGGACCTTGAGGACATTATGCTGAGTGAAGTAAGCCAGTCACAAAAGGGCAAATTCTGTAGAGGCTGGTCTCAGACTCCTGGGCTCAAATCATCCTCCTGTCTCGGCCTCCAAAGTGTTGGGATTACAGGCATGAGCCAGTGCAACCATTTTCAAATGTACAGTTTAATAAGGTACATTCACGTTACCGTTCAACCAATCTCCAGGACACGTTTTATCTTTGAAAACTAAACTGTATCCACGAAAACAACCCCCCATGTCCCCAGCCCCCAGCCCCCGGCAGTCACCATTCTACTTTCTGTCTCTGTGAATGTGACTACTCTAGGTCCCTCATGTCAGTGGAATCCTACAGAGTTTGTCCTTTTGTGACTGGCTTACTTCACTCAGCATAGGGTCCTCAAGGTCCACCTGTGTTGTAGCATGTTACAGGATTGCTTTCCTTTTTGAGGCTGTGTCGTCTTCCCTTGTATGTCTATACCAATTTATCCGTATTGTGTTCACCCAGTTATCCATCAATAGACATTTGAGTGGCTTCCACCTTCTGGCTATTGTGGTTAATGCTGCTATGAACGTGAATATACAAATATTTCTCCAAGACCTTGCTTTCAGTTCTTTTGGGTATATGCCCATGAGTGGAATTGGTGACTCATAGGGTAATTCTATGTTTAATTTTTTTAGGAACTGCCATGCTGTTTCTATAGCAGCTGCACCATTTTACATTCCTATGAACAGCCCAAAAGAATTTCCATTTTAGCTGGGCGTGGAGGCTCACCCCTGTAATCCCAGCACTTTGGGAGGCTGAGCTAGGAGAATTGCTGGAACCTGGGAGGTGGAGGTTGCAGTGAGCTGAGATCACACTATTGCACTGTAGCTTGGGCAACAAGAGTGAAACTCCATCTCAAAAAAAAAAAAATTTCCATTTCTCCACATCCTCACCAACTCTTGCTATTTTCTGTTCTTTTGCTAGTAACCACACTAATGGATTAATGGCTGTGAAGTGGTCTCCTGTGGTTTTGATTTGCATCTCCGTCATGATTAGTAACTTTGAACATCTTTTCCAGTGCTTATTGGCCATCTTCTTTGGAGATGAAGATATTCAAATTATTTCCCCATTTTTATTTTTATTTATTTATTTATTTTTTTGAGACGGAGTTTCGCTCTTGTTACCCAGGCTGGAGTGCAATGGCGCGATCTCGGCTCACCGCAACCTCCACCTCCCAGGTTCAGGCAATTCTCCTGCCTCAGCCTCCTGAGTCGCTGGGGTTACAGGCACGCGCCACCATGCCCAGCTAATTTTTTGTATTTTTAGTAGAGACGGGGTTTCACCATGTTGACCAGGATGGTCTCGATCTCTTGACCTCGTGATCCACCCGCCTCGGCCTCCCACAGTGCTGGGATTACAGGCTTGAGCCACCGCGCCCGGCCTATTTCCCCATTTTTAAATGGGGGTTTTCTGGGTGTGAACTTTAGTTCTTTATATATTCTGAATATTAACCTCTTGTCAGAGACATGATTTGCAAATATTTTCTCCCACTCCATAGGCTACCTTTTCATCTGTTCATTGTACCCTTCGATGCAGTTTTTAATTTTGATGAAATCCAATTTAATCTGTTTTCCTTTGTTGCCTATGCTCAATATCATATCCAAGAAATCATTGCCAAATCTAATGTCATGTATTTTCCCCCATGTTTTCTTCTAAGTGTTTATAAAACTTTATAAAACTATATGTTGTAGCTTTTATCTTTCTTTTTATCTTTTTTTGTTTTTGAGACGGAGTCTTGCTCTGTCACCCAGGCTAGAGTGCAGTGGCGTGATCTCGGCTCACTGCAGCCTCTGCCTCCCAGGTTCAAGCGATTCTCCTGCCTCAGCCTCCCATGACCTGGGACTAAGGGCGCGTGCCAACACACCCGGCTAATTTTTTATATTTTTAGTAGATACGGGGTTTCACTGTGTTAGCCAGGATGGTCTCAATCTCCTGACCTTGTGATCCACCTGTCTCATCCTCCCAAAGTGCTGGGATTACAGGCATGAGCCACTGAGCCTGGTGGCTTTTATCTTTCTTTTAGGTCTTTGATCCGTTTGACTTAATTTTTGTATAGGGTGTAAGGTAAGGGTCCAACTTCATTATTTTGCATGTGGATGTCCTGTTTTCCCAACACCATTTGCTGAAAAGACTGTCCTTTCCCCATTGAATGGTCTTGGCACTGTTTTCAAAAAGCATTTGATGGCCAAGCACAGTGGCTCACATCTGTAATCCCAGCACTTTGGGAGGCAGAGGCAGGTGGATCACTTGAGGCCAGGAGTTCAAGATCATGTTGGTCTGGCCAACATGGTGAAACACCATCTCTACTAACACAAAAACGTTTAGCCAGACTACAGGTGTGCACCTGTAGTCCCAGCTACTTGGGAGGCTGAGGCAGGAGAATCATTTGAACCTGGGAGGCAGACGTTGCAGTGAGCTGAGATCGCACCAGTGCACTCCAGCCTTGGCGACAAAGCAAGACTCTGTCCCAAAACATGCCCCCGCCCAAAACAAAAAGCATTTGACTACATATGTGAAGATTTATTTCTAGGCTTAAAAAAAAAAAAAAACAAACAAACAAACTTAACTCCAGACTTTATTCAGAATTCACCAGTTTTTCCATGAGTTTTTCTGTTTCAGAATCAAGTCCAGGATATTATATCACATTCAGCTGTCATGTCTCCTTAGCCTCCACTGATGTATGACAAATCTCAGTATTTCCTTTTTATGACCTTGATAGTTTCAAGTTTTGAGTCTTGGTCAAGTATGTCACAGACTGGCCTTCAGCCTGTTTTCTCATGATTCGACTGGATTATGGGTATTTGGAAGGAATACCACAGAGGTGAATTGTACCTTGACTACATCTTAGGAGGCACGTGCATCCGCATGGCAGTACTGATGATGTTAGCCTTGGGTAAGCTGGTGTTTTCCATTTCTCCAGTGTAAGGCAGCCTTTTCCCTTTCCATACCGTATTCACTGGAGTGGAGTCACCAAGTCTAGTCCACACTCAAATAGGAGGGGCATGCTCCAGCTCCTGGAGTCAGGAGTATCTGCATGTATTGTTTGGAAATCTTCAGTAAGGAAGATGTGTCTCTTTTCCCTTACCTTAGCTGTTTCAGAAACTTTTTTTTTTTTTTTAGATGGAGTTTTGCTCTTTTTGCCCAGGCTGGAGTGCAGTGGTGAGCCGCAACCTCCGCCTCCCCAGTTCAAGAGATTCTCCTGTCTCAGACTCCTGAGGAGTTGGGACTACAGGGTCGTGCCATCATGCACAGCTTATTTTTGTATTTTTAGTACAGACAGGGTTTCACCATGTTGGCCAGGATGGTCCTCGATCCCTTGACCTTGTGATTCGCCTGCCTCGGCCTCCCAAAGTGCTGGGATTAAAAACATGAGTCACTGCGCCCAGCCTCAGAAACTATTTTTACCTCGCCTGTAGGCATCCTAGATAGTTTTGCTCATTTTTGAAACTGTCCTGCCAATGATCATGGGTTATTTACAATATTTTGCTATTAAGAGCAATGCTGCTGTGAACAGGCTTGTACGTATCTCATGTGCAAGTTTCTTTAGGGAATATTCCTAAGAGCAGAAATGCTGGGTCACAGACCCTGTGTCCTATTCAGATGTACAAGATAATGCCAGACTGTTTTCCAAAGTGGTTGTGCCAATCTGGCTTCTCACCAGCAGCATATAAAGTTCTGATATTGGTCTACATCCTCATCAACATTGGTATCCTCAGTCTTGTTAATTTTTGCCAGTCTGGTAGGTGTATCTCATTATGACCTTAAATTACTTTTCCTGATTACTACTGAGCATCTTTTCATGTTATTTACCACTTGCATATCATTTTCTAAAAATTGCCTTTTAAGATCTTTTGCTTTTTTTTTTTTTCATTTTTTTCTGAGTGGTCTTTTATTGATTTATAGGAATTAGGAATTATTTATATATCCTGATTCATATATATATATATATATATATATACACTTTTTTTTGAGATGGAGTCTTGCTCTGTCACCCAGGGAGCGCAGTGGCGTGATCTCAGCTCACCACAACCTCCACCTCCAGGGTTTGAGCGATTCTCCTGCTTCAGCCTCCCGAGTAGCTGGGACTACAGGCGCCCGCCACCACACCCGGCTAATTTTTGTATTTTTAGTAGAGATGGAGTTTTACCATATTGGCAAGGCTGGTCTCGAACTCCTGACCTTGTGATCCAACCCCTTGGCCTCCCAACGTGCTGGGAGCATGAGCCACTGTGCCAGGCCAGCCTGGATTCTTTTAAAACCGTATCTACTATAAATATGTGCTCCACTTTTAGCTTGTTTCTCCACCACTCTGTATCACCACATGAACAAAACTTATTTCAACACAGGCAAATTTATACATCTTTCATGGTTAGTACTTTCAATGTCTTCTTCAAGAAATCTCTCTCTCCCTTCAACCTAAGGTCACAGGGGTATTTTATTTTTCTAAATTTTAAGGTTTTTACATTTTATATTTAATTTAGCTATACCTGATTTTTCTGATATATACCTAAATATAAGGCTTTTCAGTATTAAAAACTCACATTATAATTATGAAGGAAACCACGGGGAAAATTATGCTGGGACTCTCACATAACCTTTTAAGAGGTTAGCACTACGTCTCCGGCCCAAACTACAGGGTGATTTTTGATTCCCAGTAACTTTCACAGACCTCGGCAACAGTCACACAAACGTCCACAAAAAGAAGCTAGTGTTTGCTTCTTTAAACACCAGCATCCATGTTACTTGGTACAGGGTAGTTGTCAAAAATCTGAGAGGATTTAGAGTAGTTAATCAAAATAAAAAACTTCTTTACACTTTGTTTAAATCCTGGCTAACAGAGGCATCTCCAAACAGTGAAATAAAGGTTCTGCAATTCAGCTGTGGAGTAAAACAAAAGGTGTTATTCTAATACAGGACTTCATGCTGGTCACGGTGGCTCACACCTGTAATGGAGCCCAAGGCAGGTGGATCACCTGAAGTCAGGAGTTCGAGACCAGCCTGGCCAACATGGCAAAACACCATTTCTACTAAAAATACAAAAATTAGCCAGGTGTGGTGGCGGGCACCTATAATCCAAGCTACTTGGGAGGCTGAAGCAGAATTGCTTGAACCTGGGAGGCAGAGGTTGCAGTGAGCTGAGACTGTGCCACTGCACTCCAGCCTGGGCGACAGAGTGAGACTCAGTCTCAATAAATAAATACATACAAGACTGTCTTTATGTTCCCAGCATTCTTGCCATTAACCAAAATAGAGCCAAGATTGCGCAAATGCATTCCAGCCCATGCGAGAGCGAGACTCCATCTCAATCAATCAATCAATCAAAACAGGACTGTCTTTAGTTCCCAGCAGCCTAGACACCGACCAAAATAGAAGTAACAAATGAGTAATTCAAGGGAAAATCTGGTCCTAAGCCAAGAGAACCTCTCTCCCCGACCAATAAAAAATGAAGCAAAGAGTTCTCCAATATTTCTCCACTTTATTAAGGTTGACCACCATGATGTTTACGTATCTAAACATTTTTTGTAAGTTTTCAGTGATGTTTAGATTCTGAATTATTTTTCTACAATTAATTTAGGCACATTGGTTTGTATTTTATAGAGAACACTTATCTTTAGGACACAGACAGGAACAAGCAAAATTTGCAAATATTACAAAGATAATTTCCAAATCTCAGCTGACCTCTTTCCCAATTGCAAAGACTCATTTAGTCTTTACTGACAAGAGACCAAAAACAATCACCCACACATCTCTGTGTGAGCTTCTGGCAGCTTAGAAATCCCTGAAAGAGCAGTAAACTGTGATTACTGAAAAGCTCAGAACACTGGCAAGGCTTAAGTGTAAGAAGAAGGCCACAAGAATTGTTTTCCTAAGAGGCGCTAGGAACTATAAATGTCACTTAGTAATGCATTGAAATGGCATTGCCTAGTGTGAGTGTTGCACAGAAACTTCAGGTTACTTCTGGATCTATTATTTCGGATAAGCCTCCACTATCATAGCATGGCCCTGTAAAGAAAACAAAGTCCAATTAGAGCAATGAATGGTGACGAATCCAGCTAGTACAGAGACAGCAGAGAACGGTGAGAAAAGTACAGCCTTTGGAGTTTGATCCTGGCTCTGCCATTCAACCACTGTGTGATCTTGGGAAGGTTTGTAGTCAGTCTGAACCTGAATTTCCTCTGTAACATGGGGCTCACAGTGTCTACTTCATAGAGTTTTTGTGGACATTAAATAACATGCAGTATATTTGTGTGTATGTATACACACAAATATATCTACACATACATATATACATATATGCATCAGGCTGTCTAGAACAGAATCTAATTCCTAGTGATGCTCTATAAATGGACACTGTTAAAATAAGAAATCCAGGGGCTTTTTAGCTGTAAAAAAATAAACATGATACAGCAAATACCAGTAAAAGTAGGTTTCTAGAGGGGAAAGCTGAGGCTCTGAAAGGTTTGTGACTCGCCCAAATCACAAAGCTATTAAGGTAACAGGGCCAGGATTTGAAACCAGGTTTAGGTGATTCCAAAGGCTGGGCTTGTCCCTTGTTCACTATTCTACATAGGTTAAGGAGATGATCTGAGGGACCACAAAGGGAAGAAGCAGAATATCTTTTCTCCAGCAGTATGCACAGGGCTATGTACTGCAGGTATTGATCGACTTATGACCTATGCAACTTACAACCATTTGACTTTACGACCACAATCGCTAGCCACGACTGCTCCGCGTCTGGCAGCGCAAACGTTACCCAGCTGGGCGTACGAGAGTGCGGACCAGCTTCCGGCAGCACTACCACCTCCGCGTGCATATAGCCTACTCAACTTACAACCAAATAGTGTTACGACCGGTCTGTCGGAACCAATCGTGGTCGTAAGTCGAGCACTAGCTGTAGTTATGTCCTCAGTTTAGATGAGTCTAAATCCTATCATAGGATTTTTAGACACCCTGTCTCTAAAAAACTAAAAAGTAAATAAAACAAACTATTATTTACAAAGTGCCAAGTTGAACACTGTGCGGGTTTAAAGAGTGCTCTTCGTTCTCAATCAAGTATACAATGGAGTTCCAAACAACCTGTTAGGTACTTTTGGTTTTTTGTTTGTTTGAGACAGGGTCTCCCTCTGTCACCCAGGCTGGAGTGCAGTGGCCTGATCATGGCTCACTGCAGCCTCAACCTCCTGGGCTCAGGTGATTCTCCCACCTCCGCCTCCCCAGTAGCTGGGATTACAGGCACACACCACCACGCCCAGCTAGTTTTTGTATTTTTAGTACAGATGGGGTTTTGCCAGGTTGTCCAGGATGGTCTCGAACTCCTGAGCTCATGCAATGTGCCCACCTCAGCCTCCCAAAGTGCTGGGATTACAGGCATGAGCCACTGTGCCCGGCTTGTTAAATAAATTGAAAAGGCACAAGCAGACAGAAAAAGAGCAGGGATAGGAAGCTTTGACTGGACTTGGGGGTTGTGCTGAAAGAACTCATAATAAGGTAGAATACAGCTCATTTTATTCTATTTTTAAATTTTAATTTATTTGGTTTTGGAGACAAGGTCTCACCCTGTCACCTAGGCTAAAGTGCAGTGGTATGAATACGGCTCACTGGAGCCTCAACATCCCAGGTTCAAGCAACACTCTCGCCTCAGTCTTCCGAGTAGCTGGGACCACAGGTGCGTGCAATCATACCTGGCTAATTTTTGTATTTTTGATAGAGATAAAGTTTTGCCATGTTGCCCAGGCTGGTCTCGAACTCTTGGGTTCAAGCTACCCATCTGCCTCAGCCTTCCAAAATGCTGGGATTACAGGCATAAGCCACTGCTCCCAGCCCTCTGTAGCTTTATTTAAAATATACTGTTTTCATGCTCCATGTTTTTTCTTGCTCTAGATCAGATTTGGCAACACCTGGACATACTTCTGGTGGTGCCAACTGTGTGTACATGGGGCAGGGGTGGGGAGGAGTTTGTTGCTGCTGCTATCTGGTTGGTAGAGGCCATGCTGAACATCCTATGACACACAACATAGCCCCCCACAACAAAGAATTATTTGGCCCAAAATGTTAGTGCCAAAGTTGAGAGATCCTGCTCTAGATTCACCAGGATGGATTTCTCCTCTGTCTCCAATCATGTTGGTATCGCTCACATGGCTCTTGAGGAAACAACGTCAAGTTTAACCTAGTTTATCAGACGCTTCTCTCTTCACTATACTACAGAGTTCTAGAAGAAAGGTGCCAGGTATCATTCCTTGTTCATCCATCAAAGTATCCAGTACTGTGTTATTTATACTTTACATGTTAGATAAAGAATTAGGGAACACAGACTCAAATCTGCAGGCATCACCCTATGTGGATTACGCACTACGCTCGTGTGTAATGTGTACAAGTTATCTCCCTGGTAGAAGCCTGGCAAGGAGAGAGAGAGGGATACCACTAGTCTTAATGGACCATGGTTTTCTGTAGATGAAGTTACACAGATTAGAAAACATTTCTGATCAGAAAGTCCAAAATGCTCCTACCGATAAATAACTGACCCTTTGATTTCTGCAAAGTCTCAGGAAAATCCATTAAAAAGGACTCTGAAATGTTAAGATATGTATGCTTTTATTTTATTTTTGAGACAGAGTCTCTGTCGCCCAGGCTGGAGTGCAGTGGCATCATCTTGGTTCACTGCAACCTCCTGGGTTCAAGCGATTCCCCTGCCTCAGCCTCCCAAGTAGGGGGCATTACAAGAGCATGCCCATGCACTTGGCTAACTTTTTTATAATTTTAGTAGAGACAAGTTTTCACCATGTTGGCCACGCTGGTGTCAAACTCCTGACCTCAAGTGATCCACCTGCCTCAACCTTCCAAAGTGCTGGGATTACAGGTGTAAGCCACTGCGCCTGGACTGTTTATGTTCTTAAATATTTATTCATTTTGATCAGGAATGAAAAGTTTCTGTAATCTAGAGGAAGAAAAAATTTGTTCACATCGGGATTAAAAAAAACAGGCCAGGCGTGGTGGCTCACACTTGTAATCCCAGCATTTTGGGACGTTGAGGCGGGTGGATCACTTGAGGTCAAGAGTTTGAGACCAGCCTGGCCAATATGGTGAAACCCCATCTCTACTTAAAAAACAAAAAAGATTAGCCGGGCGTGGTGGCAGACGCCTGTAGTTCCAGCTACTCAGGAGGCTGAGGCAGGAGAATTGCTTGAGGCCGGGAGGCAGAGGTTGCAGTAAGCCGAGATGGCACCACTGCACTCCAATCTGGGTGAGAGAGAGAGACTGTCTCAAAACAAAAAACCAAACTAAAGTCTTCCTTTTGGATTTTATTCCTAGAGTGAAATGCTACAGCATTTAGGAAGTTGGATCTGTAGTGCAAGTGAGGTAGAAAGGAAAAAAATCTGTCAACAACATAGTTCCCCAGCTGAACAGCAGTAAGTTATCCAGAGGTAAATTAATTCCCCAATTAAGGTATAATTCAGTTCTCTAGAAAGATAGTTTCTCTCTCTTGGAGAGATTTTATAAAATCTTACGGTGACTAGATAAATAAAAGTTTATTATTAAAGAAGAAAATATATCAAGATGTTAAAATAAACATTTTATTAGGGAAAAATAGCTTGGGTTTAAAGAGCAGTTTCCTTCCAAAGAATTATCAGAATTATGGCAGGTTATGGTGGCTCATGCCTGTAACCCCACCACTTTGGGAGGCCAAGGCAGGTGGATCACTTGAGGTCAGGAATTCAAGATCAGCCTGGCCAACGTGGCAAACCCCATCTCTACTAAAAATACAAAACTTAACCAGGTGTAGTGGTACACGCCTGTAATCTCAACTACTCAGGAGACTGAGGCACTAGAATCACCTGAATCCAGCAAGTGGATTGCAATGAGCCGAGATTGCACCACTGCATTCCAGCCTGGGTGACAGAGTAAGACTCTTGTCTCAAAAAAAAAAAAAAAAAAAAGAAAAAAAAAATCCCCAAAACAGAAAACAAAGTATTATCATTACTAAAGTTATCTCTCCCCACTCCCCACCCCCAAGATCATCAAAAATATTGATTGCTTTAAAAAGGTTTCACACTAAATCAAACATTCTAGTCATTCCAAGAAAATGACTCTCTGGAGAGTCCTATGACACACTGTAACGTACCTGTCCTCCAGCTGCACAGGCAGCCACTAAGCCATACTGGCCTCCTTCCTTCCGTAATCTGTTGGCAGCTGCCATGACCAACCTGCAGCCAGTGGCTCCAAATGGGTGTCCCAGGGACAGAGATCCACCCCAGTTATTAAACTTCTCCAAAGGAGGCAATCCAATCTGGCTCCCACAAAGACACAAATGTAAAGATACGTTTTACTTAAGATCAGAATCGAGCCAGACTCTTAGTACTATGAAGTAAGAGAGATAGAGGAAAATACCTAACATCAGACATTACAAATAATTTTACTGCAAAGAAAGTAAGTCTAGGTCAAGATTAAAAGTCAGGAGTTCATTTATTTTTCATCTAATGTCAGAACGCAAGGAACAAAATACAACACAGGATTTTGTTAAAGAATTTCTACTTTTGGCTGGGCCTGGTGGCTCATGCCTGTAATCCAAGCACTTTGGAGGCCAAGGCGTGTGCATCACCTGAGGTTGGGAGTTCAAGACCAGCCTGACCAACATGGTGAAACCCTATCTTTAAAAAAAAAAAAAAAAAAAAGGAATTTCTACTTTTAAGCTGCGAAATAAATATATTTAATGAAAGACAAAATTCTTCAAAAGAAAGAGCAGCTTTCCCTTCATATTCTTAATAGCAGGTAACTAAGATCCAATTATTAATGTGCTTTGGAAATTCAAGATTTTTTAAAATTGGAAACTCACCTTGGTTTTTCTACCCATGTAGTTTTGTGCAAACCAATCAGAATCCATGGCTTTAAAATTTGCCAAAATCTGACCCTAGAAGAGAAAATAACTGAGTAAGAACCTTGTTATTCATGTTCCTCTATGTTTTCTTATAGGTATGGTTTGTGGAAGTGTAACAACTTGTAGGTATGGTTTAAAGTTGAACAAATCCATGAATCAGTTTTCAGCGGCAATTTCCTAAAGAAACAATTTGGTTCTTTGGAAGGACCTCTAAGAGCCTCAGAAGGTATGTTCTCCCACACTGTACGTGTAGTCCTTGCTTCCCTCCCCTCGTGCCCCTCCCAGTAATGTGAGTCAGTACTTAAAACATACAGGTCCATTCCTGCTTTATTCACATTATAAAACATGCCCTGCTCTCTCTCACAAATATGGGTGACATTTTTTATTACAACAGTCCTTTCATATGTGCCTTTCAAATGACTTACTGAGAAAGCTTCGTGAAATTCAAAAGCATCAATATCATTCATGGTTAATCCTGCCTTTTCTAGAACTTTTGGAGTAGCATATGTTGGTCTGAAAAGAAAAAATAAATAATATCTTAAAAATTTAATTTTTAAAAAGCTCCTTTATGTTCCCCAAACTGAGTTTTACATAGGTACTCTAATGTCTTTTCACTCATTCTTTGATTTTCCTGTACTAATTAAATGTTAAAGATACAATAGTGAACTGGACAGACATGCCCTCTACCCTTATTATGTTGTAGAGTCAGAGAATAAATAAACAATGAGGGGTAGGGACAAAGAGTTCTTCTAGTTCTTCA
>NW_022438379.1:0-15292 GCF_009761245.1 Sapajus apella
GCAATTCTCCTGCCTCAACCTCCTCAGTAGCTGGGATTACAGGCACGTGCCACCATGCCCAGCTGATTTTTTGTATTTTTTTAGTAGAGACGGGGTTTCACCATGTTGACCAGGATGGTCTCGATCTCTTGACCTCGTGATCCACCTGCCTCGGCCTCCCAAAGTGCTGGGATTACAGGCTTGAGCCACCGCGCCCGGCCTTACAAGAGACATTTCTTAGTGGGGTGGGGGGCAGTCATCTTCACCTTGCCTGGAATAATTCAGCTGGGCAAGTGGATATTATTTTAGATTTCCACCTTGGGGCAGGCAGCTCAATGTTTATACTTGAGGCCATCTCCTATGCCCTTCCCCACCCAACCACTCGATCCCTTCAACTTTTCCTATCTTAAACTCCTTTCCTTTCAGGTCAGATGGAGCAGGTATTGGGCTGGCAGCTTCACTAGGCGAACTGACCTTGTCTGCAGCCTCCCAGATATCTCAGTCACAACTAAGCATGGGTACCCTGGAGGGCACTGCCGGTACAATGCTCTCTGTTAAATCTTCTTCCTTTTAGTAAAAATCTCTTCTTTCAGCCAGGCGCGGTGGCCCACAACTGTAATCCCAGCACTTTGGGAGGCCGAGGAAGACGGATCATGAGGTCAGAAGCTCAAGGCCAGCCTAACTAACGTGGTGAAACCCCATCTCTACTAAAAATACAAAAGTTAGCTGGACGTGGTGGCACGCGCCTGTAATCACAGCTACTCAGGAGGCCAAGGCTGCAGTGGGATGAGATTATGCTACTGCATTCCAGCCTGGGAAACGAAGTGACACTCCGTCTTAGGAAAAAAAAAAAAATTCTAGGACATCCTTGAGAGAAAAAGAAAAAAAAAAAAAAAAAAAAAAAAAAAAACGCCAGGCGCGGTGGCGCACGCCTGTAATCCCCGAACTTTGAGAGGTTGAGGTGGGCAGATCACAAGTTCAAGAGATCAAGACCATCCTAGCCAAGGTGGCAAAACCCCATCTCTACTAAAAATACAAAAAATTAGCCAGGCATGGTGACAAGCGCCTGTAATCCCAGCTACTTAGGAGCCTCAGGCAGGAGAATCACTTGAACCCGGGAGGTGGAGGTTGCCGTGAGCCTAGATCTCACCAGCACTGTACTCCAGAGTGGGACTCCGTCTCAAAAAAAAAAAAAAAAAAAAAAGAATCTCTTCTTTCTCCTCTTGTTGTTTCCTATCTTTTAGAGCCTTTTTTTTTTTTTTTTGCTTTCTTTTTATTTATTTTTTAGTATATATATATATATATTTTTAAAGATGGGGTTTCTCCATGATGGCCAGGCTGGTCTTGAACTCCTGACCTCAGGTGATCCACCCACCTTGGCCTCCCAAAGTGCTAGGATTACAGGTGTGAGCCACCGCGCCCGGCTTTTTTTCTTTTTTTAAAGATGGGGTTTCACCATGTTAGTCAGGCTGGTCTTGAACCCCCGACCTCAGGTGATCCAACCACCTTTGCCTCCAAAGTGCTTGGATTACAGGTGTGAGCCAACGGTGCCCGGCCTCTTAAGACAGAGTCTCTCTCTCTCCGTCACCTGGGCTGGAGTGCAGTGGCCCAATCTCAGCTCACTGCAACTTCCACCTCCCAGGTTCAAGCAATTCTGCCTCAGCCTCCCGAGTAGCTGGGATTACAGGCACCCGCTACTACCCCCAACTAAATTTTCTATTTTTTTTTTTTTAGTAGAGACAGGGTTATGTCATGTTAGCCAGGCTGGTTTCCAACTCCTGAACTCAGGTGACCCACCAACCCTGGCCTCCCAGAGTGCTGGGATTACAAGCGTGAGCCACCGTGCCCAGCCAATATTTTATCATTCTTATTCTTCAGGTAACATTAAAGCTCAAAAGGCCACAAATGGCAAAGAGTAATTACTTATGAATAAAAAAGAACTGGGGAATATACCAAGTGTATTGGCTGGAATAGTCTCTCCCACCACCATTTATGTATATTACACAATATCAAAACAAGAAAGGTTTAGGAAGATGATAGGTATTGTGATTATCAACATAACCGAGACACACCAATTTGATATCTGACATCAGTTTTTTTTTGTTACTTTTTTGAGACAGAGTCTCGCTCTGTTGCCCAGGCTGGAGTGCACTGGCAGGATCTCAGTTCACTTCAACCCCCACCTCCCGAGTTCAAGCAATTCTCTTGCCTCAGCCTCCGAATAGCTAGGATTACAGGCGTGCACCACCACACCCAGCCAATTTTTGTATTTTTAGTAGAGACGGGGTTTTTGTTTTTGTTTTTGTTTTTGTTTTTGTTTTGTTTTGTTTTTTAAAGATGGGGTTTCACCATGATGGCCAGGCTGGTCTTGAACTCCTGACCTCAGGTGATCCACCCACCTCAGCCTCCCAGAGTGCCCGGCTGTTTTTGTTTTTTTAATTTTAATTTTTTTTAAAAGAGATGAAGTTTCACCATGTTGGCCAGGCTGGTCTTGAACTCCTGACCTCAGGTGATCCGCCCACCTCAGCCTCCCAAAGTGCTGGGATTACAGGTGTGAACCACGACGCCCAGCCCCAGACGGGTATTTACCATGTTGGCCAGGCTGTTCTCAAACTCCTGACCTCGTAATCTGCCCGCCTCGGCCCCTCAAAGTGCTGGGATTACAGGCGTGAGCCACTGCACCCGGCTTTTTTTTTTTTTTTTTTTAAGGTGAAGTCTGGCACTGTTGCCCAGGCTGAAGAGCAGTGTCACAATCTCTACTCACTGCGACCTCCGCCTCCCAGGTTCAAGTGATTCTTCTGCCTCAGCCTCCCAAAGCAGCTGGGATTACAGGCACCCACCACACAAGCTAATTTTTTGTATTTTCAGTAGAGACGGGGTTTCACTATGTTGACCAGGCTGGTCTCGAACTCCTAACCTCAGGTGATCTGCCCACGTTGGCCTCCCAAAGTGCTGGGATTACAGGCTTGAGCCACTGCGCCCAGCACTGACATCAGTTTTAATACTCAATTCTGTCTTTTGTCCATCTCTCTGCTATCCTAGGAATCGACTCTCCAATTTATCTTCAAGGTACTGCTTCTTGTAAATTGTAATTGGCTAGTTATTAATTCACTCCATCTACTTAAGCTCCTTGAGGGAAGAGGCTGTGATTTAGTCCCTGGCCAATGGGCACTCCAATAAATACTTATGGAAGAAAGTGAAAATTCATATAATTCTACTGACGTTTTAGATAAACTCAATTCTGGGATCCTCAATAAAGCTGATTCTAGTAGCCAGTGAGAAGCATTTTATCAAATAAGAGGAGAGACAGCTGAAGTTAAGGTAAAAGCATCTCTTGTATATTTTGAGTCGTTTCTCTGTCACCAACTAGCAGTTTCCCCATCTGCAAAATGAGCAGGGATTGGATTAGGCAATCTTGCTGTCATAAAATTCTGTGATTTAATGTGGCTTACCTTGTCACATAAAATTTAAAACACCTAGAACAAGCCACCTCTCCTCACAGCATCACCTTAGCCTAAACTGCTTCAGTGAGCCGCAGTGAAGTTGGAAATCATGATTCTGCTTAACCAGTTATCAAATCTGAGTCTGTTTCCCCCTCTACCAGCTCTCCTGACTTGGATTGATACTTCTGAGGGTCTGCTGAGATACGTTCTGTTGAACACCTGTGTTATTTCCTGAGTCTGCTAGGAGGAGGAGGAGAATTAGGACAGACTGTGCCTATCACTGGTCCACATCCTCCTCATTTCGTTTTCTTTTCTCTCTGCTGCCTTCTCACTCCCAACCTCACTCTTTTTGTTCCTCTGTCAGCTAGTTCTTATCTTCTAGGTCATTCTCAATTGGGAAAAGCAAATAAAGCCAAACCGAAAAACCCCACAACTTTTAATAAAAATAAATATGCTTTTTGAAAAAAGTAAGGTACTGTGACCAGCCCAGCTCCAAGCACCCAGTGAAGCCCCCCACCCACCTGAAGCCAAAATGTCCAGCAAGTGGGCCAAAGCCAAGGCCCCCACGAAGCGGGCGCAGCAGGCCACATCCAACGTCTGCGCGATGTTTGACCCGTTCCACATCCCGGAGTTGACGACGGCTTTCAACAGGATTGACCAGAACTGTGAAGGCTTCGTTCACAAGGGGGACCTGAAGGACAAGCTGGCCTGGCCGGGGAAGAACCCCAAGAACGATCCCTGGAGAGTATCATCAGCAAGCAACTTCACCACTTTCCTCGCCGTGTTTGGGGAGAAGCTGAACGGCAGGGACCCCAGGATGTGATCCAAAACGCCTCTGCCTGCTTCACCAGGACGCCTCAGGATTCATCCATGAGGACCACCTCTGGGGCTGCTCACCACCGCGGGTGACAGCTTCACAGCCGAGGAACGGATGAGATGCACCGGGGGGCGCCCGAGGATAAGAAGGGCAAGTTCAACCAGGTGGCGTTCGCCGCATCCTCAGACACGGCTCCAAGGACAAAGGTGACGAGGGCCCCCGGCCCTCCAACGGAGGGAGCACGCGGGGCACCCGCCTCCCGAAACCCGCGCGCGACTGCGGCTGGGCCCCGCGGCTTCGCTCACCCACGCGCCGCCCGGGCGCCGCGCCCGCAGCCAGCGGGACCGACGAACCGCCTCGAACAGCCTAGGGTCCGGCTCCGGTCCAGTGTGGTCGCAAAACGCGACTCGGCTCTTCGGGCGCCCTCCGTCAGCACGACAAGCACCCGCCCGCGGTGCGAGCGACGGTCCCGCTCGCGGTCGGGGTCGCCGGCCCCCTCCGGCTCTCACCTTCCCACCAGAGTCCCGCCCGGGCTGCCGCTGGGGGTCCCGCCGGGCTCGCCCTCCGGCGTCGTCCTGGGACCAGGGCGGGGCGGGGGAGTCTTTAAGGGGAAACAGTCCCGGGCCCCACCACGCTTGGTGCGGCTGTTAGGACGGTGCGAACATTTCTGCCTTAAGAGATACCGTAGCCCCTCGCCCCTCACCCCCCGCCCTCCGACCCCGGCAGGGCGGCGGTGCCCCGGATGTCGCCGCCAGCGCGCCGTAGGGCTGGGAAGGCCTGGGTGAGACGGGCCGGAGAGTCCTTTGAGGCCGCGCGCGGTGCCTCGCACCTGTAATCCCAGCACTTTTGGAGGCGGAGGAGGGTGGATGACTTTAGGTTAGGAGTTCGAGACCAGCCTGGCCAATATGGTGAACCCCGGTCTCTTCTAAAAATACAAAAATTAGGCTAGGCGTGGTGGCTCACGCCTGTAATCCAAGAACTTTGGAGGCCAAGGCGGGCGGATCACCTGAGGTCGGGAGTTCAAGACCAGTCTGACCAACATGGTGAAACCCCATCTTAAAAAAAATATATACAAAAATTAGCTGGGCGTGGTGGTGGGTGCCTGTAGTCCCAGCTACTTGGGAAGCTGAGGCAGGAGAATTGCTTGAACCAGGGAGGCAGAGGTTGCGGTGAGCTGGTATCTCCCCATTGCACTCCAGCCTGGGCAACAAGAGCAAAAGTCTGTCTCAACACACCCCCCCAAACACACACACACACACACACACACACACACACACACACTGCCATTGCAGTTATCAGATTTGCATGGTATCACAGTGCCTGTGTTCAAGGAACCCTTATTTTATGAAATAGCCCCAAAATGCAAGAATAGTGGTGTTGGTAATTCAGATATTCCTTTTTTTTTGTTGTTGACCAGGCTGGAGGGCAATGGTGCCATCTTGACTCACTGCAACCTCTACCTGCCGGGTTCAAGCGATGACAGGGGTGTGCCACCACGCCCAGTTTAGGTTTTTGCTTTTGGTCTTATTAGTAGAGATAGGGTTTCACCATGTTGGCCAGATGGTCTCGATCTCTTGACCTCGTGATCTGCCCACCTCGATCTCCCAAAGTGCTGGGATTACAGGCGTGAGCCACCACGCCCGGCTAGAAAGTGTTTCTTGTAAAATATAAGGAAGTAGAAGGAATATATTGACTTCCAGAGATGGCCCGTTTCCAATGTTATTGGGTACGCCTATAAACTTTTTCACATTACAGCCAGTGACAGAAAAAACACTTACTGCCTTATTTTTCACTATACTCAAAACACACACAGGCACACACTCACATACACATGCCACCATTTAACATACCACCATTTAACATGTATTACCAAATTTACAAATACAGACATTAGCTTTTTATTGATTGTGGCACAGAATTAATAATTTTGTCCTTTTTGTTCCTTCAATGCTAAATATATCTGATTGTCTTTCCTCTCTAGGTATTGGCAGAAGCTCATACGATTTTTAGAAGGAATTAGGACAATATCAACTTTTTTTTTTTTTTGAGATGAAGTTTCACTCTTGATACCCAGGCTGGAGTGCAATGGCGTGATCTCGGCTCACTGCAACCTCCACCTCCCAGGTTCAAGCGATTCTTCAGCCTCAGCCTCCCAAGTAGCTGGGATTATAGGCATGTGCCACCATGCCCAGCTGATTTTGTATTTTTAGTAGAGACCAGGTTTTACCATGTTGGCCAGGCTGGTCTTGAACTCCTGACCTCAGATGATCAGCCCGCCTCAGCCTCCGAAAGTGCTGGGATTATAGGTGTCAGCCACCGCGCCCGGCCTCATTTGATCATTGTTAAGCAAAATATGGTTCACCCGATTATCAATTCCAGGAGAGCAGAACACTAAACACTGGTTCCCATCACCCAGCGGATGCCTCCCACCACATGGAGGACTGCAAAGATCATCACTGTGCCAACCGACAGGAATAGAAGTCCAAATGCTTCTAGCCCATGTACCTTGGTATCAGAGTTGTGCAAAACAACGCAGTGAAGCTGTGCGTGCAGCAATGCATTACTCACAGAGCAAGACCAGCTTCCTGGCAGCCAGTGCAGGGAAATTGGCTATGTGTGCTCCTCTGGTGCACTGAGCTGGGCACAGGGAAAGGTAGCCGCACAGAAGCAATAAGCCACCACAGGTCACATGGGCTCTTTTTGCTTTCTTTCTTTCTTTTTTTTTTTTTTTGAAACAGAGTCTTGTTCTGTCTGAATTGGAGCGCAATAGCACGATCTCCACTCACTGCAACCTCTTACTCCCCAGTTGAAGCAGTTCTCCTGCCTTCGCTTCCCAATTAGCTGGGATTACAGCTGCCTGCTACCATGCCAAGCTAATTTTTGTATTTTTAGTAGAGACACGATTTCACCATGCTGGCCACGCTGGTCTCAAACTCCGCAACTCAGGCAGTTGCCTGCCTCTGCCTCCCAAGTGCTGGGATTACAGACATGAGCCACTGTGCCCAGCCTCTTTTTTTAAAAAAAATTTGAGACAGAGTCTGGCTCTATCGCCCAGGCTGGAGTACAGTGGTGCAATGTCGGCTTACTGCAACCTCCACCTCCCAGGTTCAAGCAATTCTTGTGCCTCAGCCTCCGGAGTAGCTGGGACCACAGACATATGCCACCACACCCGGCTCATTTTTGTATTTTTAGTGTAGATGAAGTTTCACTATGTTGACCAGGCTGGTCTTGTAGTCCTGGCCTCAAGTGATCTGCCTGCCCCACAAAGTGTTGGGATTACAGGTGTGAGCCACTGCACCCAGCCGGGCTCTTTCGTCCCTTGGTAAAGAAGTATTCCAGGACCATGGTCTATTTGTATGAGGCCAAGTGGGGATTAAAAGACTGCATGAGGCTGCATTTCCCAGCAATCATTACTGTAAATTATACATGAGGAAGCTGAATTGCTGGGAAATAAAGTGGTTTCATCAATAAACAACAGTTCCTGACTGTCTGAGCCTGAATTTGTACTCTGATGTGTTAGTTTCATAAACTGTGTATTTTCAGTTATATATATATAACTTGAGACATAATCTAGACGCTATCAATTTGTTCCATATGTAGTGTTTGTATACTCTTAGTGTCCTCTATTGAAATCCCACTGTGACAGTTTTTTTGTTTTTAGAGATACTGGTCTCAAACTCCCAGATTACAGTGATCCTCCTCCCTCAGCCTCCCACTTAGCTGGGATTGCAGGTGCACATTACCATGGCCACCTGCTGTGATGTTTCTAATGTGCTTGCAACATTTCTGCCTCCCTCACTTCCTTACCCCTTTGAAATTTAAAAATGTATCTTAGAAAGATTACCTTGTCCTTCAATAAAAATTGTTTTCCAGGGCCCAGTGCGGTGGCTCACGCCTGTAATCCCAGCACTTTGGGAGGCTGAGGCAGGTGGATCACCTGAGGTCAGGAGTTCAAGACCAGCCTGGCCAACATGGTGAAACCCCGTTTCTACTAAAAATACAAAAAAAAAAAAAATTAGCCAGGTGTGGTGGTGCACCCCTGTAATCCCAGCTACTCAGGAGGCTGAGGCAGGAGAATCGCTTGAACCCGGGAGGCAGACGTAGCAGTGAGCCAAGATCGCACCACTACACTCCAGTTTGGATGACAGAGACTCTGTCTCAAAAAAAAAGAAAAAAAAATTAACATTTTGATGTGTATTAAATGTATAGATTGTGTTGTCAACTTTTTTTTTAATAGATGAGGTCTCTCTGAGTTGTCAAGGCTGGTCGCAAACTCCTGCCTTTAAAGAGACCTTCCCACCTTTGCCTCCAGAAATGCTGTGATTACAAGGATGAGCCATTGTGCCTAGTGAAGATGTTTTTTCTTTTTCTTTCTTTCTTTTTATTTTTTGACAGAGTCTCACTCTGTTGCCCAGTCTGGAGTGCAGTGGTGGAATCTCAGACGTTTTATATGACACCATTCTCACCAATAAATGGAGTTCTGAAAGAATAAACAAGAAAATATTAACAATCATTAATTCCGAGGAGTAAAACTAAATGAGGGTAGTGCAAAGGAGGTCCTATATATACTATTTTTACACTACTGTGGTTTTAAAGTTTTTATAATGGGTGTTAATTGATTTTATTTCAGAAAAAAATCAATAAAGAAATGACCAGCCGGGCGCGGTGGCTCAAGCCTGTAATCCCAGCACTGTGGGAGGCCGAGGCGGGCGGATCGTGAGGTCAAGAGATCGAGACCATCCTGGCCAACATGGTGAAACCCCATCTCTATTAAAAATACAAAAAAAATTAGCTGGGCATGGTGGCGTGCACCTGTATTCCCAGCTACCCAGGAGGCTGAGTTAGGAGAATTGCTTGAACCCAGGAGGCGGAGGTTGTAGTGAGCCGAGATCGCACCAGTGCACTCCAGCCTGGCGCCTGGTGACAAAGTGAGACTCTGTCTCAAAAAATAAATAAATAAATAAAAAGAAATAAAAAATAAATAAATAAAAAGAAATTAAAAAAAAATAAAAAAAAAAGAAATCACCAACCTTTGGAAATGTCTTGAGACTGAAAGGGAAATCTACTATAAAAACTAATGGGTTCTGGCCGGGCGCGGTGGCTCACGCCTATAATCCCAGCACTTTGGGAGGCCGAGGCGGGTGGATCACGAGGTCAAGAGATCAAGACCATCCTGATCAACAAGGTGAAACCCCGTCTCTACTAAAAATACAAAAATTAGCTGGGCATGGTGGTGCGTGCCTGTAGTCCCAGCTACTCGGGAGGCTGAGGCAGGAGAACTGCTTGAACCCAGGAGGCGGAGATTGCGCTGAGCCGAGATCGTGCCATTGACTCCAGTCTGGGTAACAAGAGCGAAACTCCATCTCAAAAAAAAAAAAAAAAAAAAAAAATACTAATGGGTTCAGTGCATTCTGCAACTTGTCAGTGTATCTCTAAAGATCCCTTCCAGGCTAGGCATGGTGGCTCATGCCTGAAATGCCAGCACTTTGGGAGGCCGAGTGGGAAGATAACCTGTTGATCAGGCTGGTTGGGAGTTCAAGACCAGCCTGACCAACATGGTGAAACCACTTCTTTACTAAAAATTCAAAATTAGCGGGGTGTGGTAGCACATGCCTATAATCCCAGTTACTTGGGAGGCTGAGGCAGGAGAATTGCTTGAAACCAGGAGGCAGAGGTTGCAGTGAGTGGAGATCGTGCTATTGCACTCCAGCCTGGACAAGAGAGAAACTAACTAAATAAATAAATAAATGAAATAAACGTTCCCTACAAGCATGGCATTTCTCTACAAACCTCATTATGCTCCTGAAAAGGTGATTTTTTTTTTTCTTTTTTTTGAGACAGAGTCTCCCTCTGTTCCCTAGGCCAGAGTGCAATGGACCGATTTCAGCTCACCACAACCTCGGCCTCCTGGGTTCTAGAGATTCTCCCTGCCTCAGCCTCCGGAGTAGCTGGGATTACAGGAGAGTGCCACCACGTCTGGCTAATTTTTGTATTTTTAGTAGAGATGGGGTTTCGACGTGTTGGCCAGGCTGGTCTTGAACTCCTGACCTCAGGTGATCTACCTGCCTTGGCTTCCCAAAGTACTGGGATTACAGACACAAGCCACTGTGCCTCACTGAAGACTTCTATTTATACTTCCCTGAAAACACCCCTCTTTTCACATAAGAATAATTTTTTTTTTTTTTTTTGAGATGGAGTCTCACTCTGCTGCCAGGCTGGAGTGCAGTGGTGCGATCTCGGCTCATTGCAACCTCTGCCTCCCGGGTTCAAACGATTCTCCTGCCTCAGCCTCCCGAGTAGCTGGGACTGTAGGTACCCACCACCACGCCCAGCTAATTTTATTGTATTTTAGTAGAGACAGGGTTTCATTATGTTGGCCATGATGGTCTTGATCTCCTGACCTCATGAACTGCCCACCTCGGCCTCCCAAAGTGCTAGGTTTACAGGTGTGAGCCACCGAGCCAGGCCTTAAGTATAAAAGTGTCTTGGCCAGGCTCACACCTGTAATCCAAGCACTTTGGAGGCCAAGGCAGGCGGATCACCTGAGGTCGGGAGTCGAAGACCAGCCTGACCAACATGGTGAAACCCTGTCTTAAAAATAAATAAATAAATAAAATTGTCTTGCATTTTGTATTTAGCATTTCCACACACTTAATATTTTACTGTGGCTGCATACCTCCTGAAGCAATATATGATACTGTACTGCATGACTTTTTTTTTGAGACAAAGTTTGCTCTTGTTGCCCAGGCTGGAGTGCAATGGCATGCTATCAGATCACTGCAACATCTGCCTCTTGGGTTCAAGCAATTCTCCTGCCCTCAGCTTCCTGAGTAGCTGGGATTGCAGGCATGCACCACCATGCCAGGCTAATTTTGTATTTTTACTAGAGACGGGGTTTCTCTGTGTTAGTCATGCTGGTCTCAATCTCCTGATCTCAGGTGATCCTCCTGCCGTGGCCTCCCAAAGTGCTGGGATTATAGGCATGAGCCACTGCACCACACCTGTATTGCATGTTTTCAAAATGTACATGAATGTTATATCTCATTCCTTCGCACTTTACTTTTAACCTAAATATTGGGAGTTTTTATTTGCTTGCTTAAGACCGTTTTGCTCTTGTTGCCCAGGCTGGAGTGCAGTGGTGCAGTCTTGGCTCACTGCAACCTCTGCCTCCCAGGTCAAGTGATTCTCGTGCCTCAGTCTCCTGAGTAACTGGGATTACAGACACCTTCCACCATGCCCAGCTAATTTTGTATATATATATATATATATTTTTTTTTTTTTGAGACAAGGTTTCACTCTTGTTACACAGGCTGGAGTGCAGTGGTGCGATCTCGGCTCACCGCAACCTCTGCCTCCTGGGTTCAGGCAATTCTCCTGCCTCAACCTCCTCAGTAGCTGGGATTACAGGCACGCGCCACCATGCCCAGCTAATGTTTTGTATTTTTAGTAGAGACGGGGTTTCACCATGTTGACCAGGATGGTCTCGATCTCTTGACCTTGTGATCCACCCACCTCGGCCTCTCAAAGTGCTGGGATTACAGGCTTGAGCCACCGCGCCCGGCGAATTTTGTATTTTTAGTAGAGATGGGGTTTTACCATGTTGGCCAGTATGGTCTCAAACTGCTGAACTCAGGTGATCCGCCAGCCTCGGCCTCCCAAAATGCTGGGATTATAGGCATCAGCCACCGTGCCCAGTGTTTTTGTTTGTTTTCATTTGTTTGTTTTTAAGACAAAGTCTTGCTCTGTTGCCCAGCCTGGAGTGCAGTGGCACAAACGCAGAGGCTCTGCCCACCGAGGCCTCCCAACCTGCTGGGATTGCAACATGAGCCACCCTGCCCAGTCAGTTTTAAAGATTTTTAGATTGAGGCCGGGTGTGGTGGCTCACGCCTGTAATCCAAGCACTTTGGAGGCCAAGGCAGGTGGATCACCTGAGGCTGGGAGTTCAAGACCAGCCTGACCAACATGCTGAAACCCTGTCTTTAAATAAATAAATAAATAAATAAATAAATATTTTTAGATTGTTGGCCAGGTGTGGTGGCTTGCACCTGTAATCCCAGCACGTTGGGAGGCCCAGGCAGGCGGATAACCTGAGGTCAGGAGTTTGAGACCACCCTGGCCAACATGACGAAATCCCATCTGTACTAAAAATACAAAAATTGGCCAAGCGCAGCAGCAGACGCCTGTGATCCCAGGTACTCCAGAGGCTGAGGCAGAAGAATTGCTTGAAAAGTGGGGAGGAGGCAGAGATTGCAATAAGTCCACATCGCACCACTGCACTCCAGCCTGGGAGACAGAGTGAGATTCCATCTAAAAAAAAAATTAGATTTCTATTATAAATTCCTATTCATAATTTGTAAGCATTACAGTAGAAAAATGAGATTAATCTGAGAGAATTTTGCAAAAGGAAAATGGAATACCGAAAATTCTATCTATCTATTGTGACCTTAGAATCCTCCCTTTTTAAATTATAACCTTTTAGAGAACACATGCCATCCAAATGGGAACGAAGATCTTAAAAAAAGACAATGCTGGGCCGGGCGCGGTGGCTCAAGCCTGTAATCCCAGCACTTTGGGAGGCCAAGGCGGGTGGATCACGAGGTCAACAGATCGAGACCATCCTGGTCAACATGGTGAAACCCCGTCTCTACTAAAAACTACAAAAACTTAGCTGGGCATGGTGGCACGTGTCTGTAATCCCAGCTACTCAGGAGGCTGAGGCAGGAGAATTGCCTGAACCCAGGAGGCGGAGGTTGCGGTGAGCCGAGATCGCGCCATTGCACTCCAGCCTGGGTAACAAGAGCGAAACTCCGTCTCAAAAAAAAAAAAAAAAAGACAATGCTTTTAAAAGCAGTGGGTATGAAACAAATTCTGTGTTCAGACAGTAGGCAGTAAGAACAGATAGAGGAAAAGGGAAAAACAGGAGGCTGAATGCTGGAATCGGTGAGGCCGTGGGTGAAATGGGAGTCCATACCACACAACAGACTACCGTGGTAGCTGAGAGGAGCCAAGGAAACATAATGAGTCAATGGAAGAAGATATTCTGGATGGGATTCTAGAACATAAAAAGAACAAGTTTTGGCAGGGTGATTGGCTCACTCCTGTAATCCAAGCACTTTGGGAGGTCAAGGCAGGCTGAACACCTGAGGCTAGGAGTTCGAGACCAGCCTGACCAACATGGAGAAACCCCATCCCTACCAAAAATACAAAATTAGCCAGGCATGGTGGCAGGTGCCTGTAATCCCAGCTACTTGGGAGGCTGAGGCAGGAGAATCACTTCAATTTGGGAGGTGGAGGTTGCACTGCACCGACATCACTCCACTGCACTTCACCCTGCCAACAAGAGCAAAACTCAAAAAAATAAATAAAAATAACAAGTTTTTAGGGCGGGCATGGTGGTTCATGTCTGTAATCCCAGCACTTTCTGAGGGCAAGGCTGGAAGATCACTTGAGCTCAGAAGTTCAAGACCAGCCTGGCCAACGTTCTGAAACCCCATCTCTACTATAAATAAAAAAAAAAATTAGCTAGGCGTGGTGCTTCCTGCCTGTAATCTCGGCTACTAGGGAGGCAGAGGCAGGAGAATCACTTCAACCTGAAAGGTGGAGGTTCCAGTGAGCCGAGATGGCACCACTGCACTTCAGCCTGGACCTCAGAGTGACGTCTCCAAAAAACAAACAAACAAACAAACAAAAAACACAAAAAAAGATCAAGTTTTTAGTTTGGGTGTGGTAGCTCACACTGGTAATCCCAGCACTTTGGGAGGCCAAGGTGGGCGGATCACCTGAGATCAGGAGTTCGAAACCAGCCTGACCAACATGGGGACCTGTCTCTATTAAAAATACAAAAGTCGCCAGGCATGGTGGTGCATGCCTGTAATCCCAGCTACTCGGGAGTCTGAGGCAGGAGAATCACTTAAACCTAGGAGGCAGAGGTTGCAGTGAGTCATGATTGCGCCATTGCACTCCAGCCTGGGCAACAAGAGTAAAACTCCATCTCAAAAAAAAATTAGGCAGGGTGCCTGTAATCCAGCACTTTGGAGGCCAAGGCGGTCGGATTACCTGAGGTCGGGAGTTCAAGGCCAGCCTGGCCATCATGGTGAACCCCTTCCTTTAAAAAAAAAAAAAGAAAAAAAAATACAAAAAATTAGCTGGGCATGGTGGTATGTGCCTGAAACCACAGCTATTTAGGAAGCTGAGGCACAGGAATCCCTTGAACCTAGGAGGTGGAGGTTGCAGTGAGGCAAGATCACTCCACTGCATTCCAGCCTGGACATCAGAGCAAGACTCCGTCTCAAAATAAATAAATAAATAAATGAAGGTGCTTATTACTTAGATCTGGGGTTGTGGGAATTATCAAAGTACTTTGAAAACATTTTTTTTTTTTTTTCGAGACGGAGTCTTGCTCTGTTGCCAGGCGCCAGGCTGGAGTGCAGTGGTGCGATCTCAGCTCACTGCAATCTCTGCCTTCCAGGTTCAAGCAATTCTCCTGTCTCAGTCTCTGGCGTAGCTGGGACTACAGGAGCACGCCACCACACCCGGCTAGTTTTTGTATTTTTTTAGTAGAGATGGAGTTTCACCATATTGGCCAGGATGGTCTTGATCTCTTGACCTCATGATCCACCCACCTCGGCCTCCCAAAGTGCTGGGATTACAGGCGTGAGCTACTGCACCTGGCCGAAAACATTTTTTTTTAACAGAATATTTTAATATTTGAAAAAAGCTTTAGAGAAAAATCGTCCTTTTATTTGTTCCCAACAGTGTCCCCTCTTCCTTCCTCCATGGATCTGCTTATTCAGGACAGCCCAGATTCTTCCACCAGTCCCAAAGGCAAACGACCCACTGCTGCAGAGAGTAGCGCCACAGCAAAGGAAGACAAGGTCCCAGTCAAGAGACAGAAGACCAGAACTGTGTCCTCTTCCACCCAGCTGTGTGTGCTCAATGACAGATTTCAGAGACAGAAATACCTCAGCCTTCAGCAGATGCAAGAACTTTCCAGCATCCTGAACCTCAGCTACAAACAGGTAAAAACATTGTTTTGTCATTGCAATAAGATGAA
>NW_022438380.1:0-2276 GCF_009761245.1 Sapajus apella
AGTCTTCTGGACAAGTGTATGTGTGTATGGGCAGACAGACACACAGACACACATGCACACTCCCCCCAAGGTACACATCAGACATGTGCATGCACTCCCAGATATGCACACACAGAGACACAGAGATACAGACACCAGCCAGGTGCCTGGGAGCCATAGGGAGGTAGAGCTGTAAGGACCCCAGGTGGGATCCACTTCTGCCAGGAAGCCCCGGACTGAAGCCGACTTGCTGATCTGGATGGAAGGAAAGGGAGAGAAAGCTTAGCTGGCCTTGGGCCTCATTCAAGGCCGAGTTGGTCCAATTCAGTGTATCTCAGGCGGGTACAGAGCTGTGCTCAGAGGGGGGCGGTTCCTTATGTTTGCAGTGTAGTCTGCCACTGTATATTTGTACAGAAGAAAATCTCAGTGTTTTCTTTTCTTTCTTTTTCTTTTTCTTCTATGTCTCAAACCAGACCGGGAGCGGGAGAGGATATATCCTCAGGGCCTGGATGGGCTATATTCTCTGGTCAAGTCTGAGGAGGATGGGGGAGCTCTTATTCTTCTCTGACGACCTGGGGCAGGGGGCAGGGGCATTTAGGGACACTTTATGAAGGCTCCACTCTCATCCCCTCAGGGGTTAGGATGGGTGGGGCTGTGCAATGGCCTGAGGCCTGACCAATCTCCTGGTCTGCCTTCTTCTCTCAGAAGATGGGAAGCCAGGGAAAGCAGCAGCAGGAGAGGGCATGGCAGGGTAGGCTGTGGGCACAGGGAATCAAGCCATCTGGGCCTTTGGACCTGGTGCAATGGATCGAAGGAGAGCCAAGAACTTTTACATGTCGCCATCCACCACTCCCCGGCTTGGCCAGTGTGAGCAACTCTTGCCTTCACTAAGCCTCAGTATCCTCTGTAAAATGGGAACATGGACAATACCTAGCACATGGGATTAATGTGAGAATGGCATGATGGCATGGGACACAATGCACCGGGGACGGGGCCTGTTTTCTCCATCCTCCTGTTTCCTCTGTATCTGGGGTCCAGATAGGCTGAGTCAGTACCAAAGTCACAAAACCATGTATGAGTGCCGAGGAGCGGCTGCATACGGGCGTTAGTCACAAAGCCTATCTTATGCAATCTTCAATCCACAAGGCTTTGTTTGCACTTTTTGTGGTATTCGGGAAATAGCCTGATGTAACGTGGAGTGGCCAATGACAGACAGTACAGCACGTTCCCCAGGCTTGCGACAGCTACTTGCTTGTGTTTAAATGCCTTTTCATTCTGACCGAGGTCGTCATCTTTGAGCTCCTGCAATAAGGAGCTTGATGGGGTGGGGGATGTTGTCCTTTGCCTCAGCTGCTTTTTGGAGACTTCCATTAAGAGCATCAGAGCCGCTGATGGGGTCTGGGAGACCCTAAGAGTTCTGACCATCAGCTAAGAATTGTGTCCTTGGGGAGCGGGAGCTGCAGCAGCTCTGAGCACCAAGGACTCCTGCACCAGGAGAACGAGAGCGGAGCCTCCATCCACCTCCACCTCGCAGCCCCTGCAGGTTGCATGTGGGGTCCCTCTAGATGGGGTGGGGAATGACCTCTGCACAGCTCTTCTGTCCCTTGGCCTTCTTGTGTGCAGGTTGTAGAGGGGAAACAGAAGGCTGGAAAGGCCCTTCCAGCTTGGGCTTTTGCTGGTTTAAAATGGATTCCTGAGCCAGCCTCCCTGTCCGTGGACAGAACCGAAGCTACCCCCTGCCCTGCCTCTCTGCCCCCCATGGTATGAGTCTCTGTCTCATCTGCCCCCAGATCCCAGACACAGCCCTGGAGCCAAAAGAAGTGCATCTGAGAAAAGTTGGAAGCCAGGGGCAGTGCTCAGGCAGTGTGGAGGCTGTGCCCAGAGCCAGCAGGGGACACATTCACAGCCTCACTCTGCAGCACAAGAGATTGAGGTCAGGCCCTGCACCCCCGCCCAGTGAGCTGAGGGGTCCTGGCATCAAGAGGCTGGATTGAGAGGCCTCAGGGAGTCAGGAATGGTGGCTCACGCCTGTAATCCCAGCACTTTGGAAGGCTGAGGCAGGTGGATCACTTGAGGCCAGGAGTTCGAGACCAGCCCAGCCAACATAGGGAACCTCTGTCTCCACACACACACAAAATACAAAATTAGCTGGGGGTGGAGGCACATGCCTATAATCCAAGCTACTCAGGAGGCTGAGGAAGGAGAGTTGCTTGAACCCAGGAGGTGGAGGTTGCAGTGAGCCAAGATTGTACCACTGCACTCCAGCCTGGGCTATAGTGAGACTGTCTCAGGGAAAA